>NC_061504.1:17964435-18111935 GCF_022539355.2 Hippoglossus stenolepis | reverse complement strand
CTGAAAAAGATCAGATAATAAAAAGCTGCTGCCGATCAGTGGAGTGATGGACGGACGGAGTGTCGGGGGGGCGACCACCTGCCCTCGTCACCTCAGGGTGCTCTGCTGCCTGGCAACTGTCGCCAGGCAACCAGGCAGAGGATGACACGGCGTTAAGGTTTCACTTCCTGTTGGAGCAGCTTCCTCCTCAGAAGTGTGATGTTTGTTTGACATTTAAAAGATATGAACCTATTATGAAAAATAAAATATCAACTTAATATCAAAGATATGAAAAATACAAACTCTAATGTTTATTATGTTACTGGTGAAGCACCAGTGGAAATATATTAATTGTTGTTTTAAACTTTTTTCTTTGCACATTAACAAGTGCATCAAATAGTTTAAGTTTGTTTGTGTTGAATGAAGTAAGTGATCAGTTTTATTTGTCGTCTTCAGGCTGTTTTAAGGACGACCGCATCGTGTTCTGGACCTGGATGTTCTCCACCTACTTCATGGAGAAGCTGGCTCCTCGTCAGGACGACATGTTGTTCTACGTCCGCAGGAAACTCGCCTACGTCAGCACCGACACCGCCGACGGCAAAAAGGTGACGAGACGACTTGTGTTTAAAATACAGACAAATTTAATATAAATCGATTCTGACAAACAGAAGAAACAGATTCATGGGGTCAGAGTTAAACTGAAAAAGTATCAAATATCATTATTAATAGGATTAAAATCATGTTATTAGTAAAATAATTAGACAGATTTAAAGAGTCAGAATATAAATTTCAAAAATAAAGATTGTGGAAGACGTAACCGAGGACGTCACGTGTCCCCAGAGTTTTTGTGGCTTCATCCCTCTTCCTCTTCCTCTTCCTCTTTCTAATCACATCCTCTGAACAGCTCTCGTCTGCCTTTTGTCCTACATCTGTCCCTGGTCACCATGGTTACACATTATTGTTCTGTGTCCAGGTTGGTTAAACATCCCCCCTCATCATCATCATCTTCATCTCTTATTGTTCAGATACAGATCAGATGAAGGACGGATATTTCCCATCGTGCACATTCATATTTTAACAGTGTTGCCATGGCAACCAGCCCTGTGCTCTTACACCGCTTGTGAGTGATATGAATCTCGACATGTGGCGACTTCACGTCTTCTCCTCGCAGACGTTTAACCTCTGAACAGTCGAGGAGGCGGCGGAGAAAAAGACACAACGGATTTAATATCTCTAGATTTTAGTCTCCGACTGACGACGGCGCCACACACACACACACACACACACACACACACACACACACACACACACACACACACACACACACACAAACACAGTCTGACCGGTCTGACCGGCTGCCTCCTCCATGTTCCTGACGTTCACCTGAACTGACAGGTGACCTCCACAGTCCTGCTTCCTGTTCACCGCCTTTCTCTCCGACCCGTCAGCTTCCATCCTCAGCTGCTCGCTCACCAGGCGCCTGCAGCCGATCACGTGATGTAGGTCAGGAGCGTCATGTTGTCCTCTTGTCTCCAGGTGGAGGTGGAGGTCTACAGGAGGGACTCCAAGAAGCTGCCCGGCCTCGGTGACCCCGACATCGACTGGGAGGAGAGCGTCTACCTGAACCTCATCCTGCAGAAGGTGACGATGGTGAAACATCAACCACCTCGCTGCTTACAGACTGTCTGGATATGAAATATACAGATGGTCCCTGAACGCATCACATGTAGCCGCTGCACCTTCCAGACGTTCCCTGAACATCTGGCTGACGTGTCTGATCTCTTTCTTGCAGCTGGACTACGTGGTGACCTGCGCCGTCTGCACGCGCTCAGACGCAGGAGATATCCACATCCACAAGAAGAAATGTCAGGTGAGACACGACCACGGCTGAAACTCATCATGTCTCACAGCGGCATCCATCTTTATTCTCTAACTTCCTCCTCCCACAGGAAGTGTTTGCCTCCCCCAGCAAACACGCTATGGACAGTAAAGGGGAGGAGTCAAAGATGAGCTACCCGAACATCTTCTTCATGATCGACAACTTTGATGAGGTAACAACTTTTTATTTTGTGACATTGTACTGCAGCCAGCCACCAGGGGGCGACTGAGAGGATTTTGCTTCACTTTAAGGAGCTGTCATGTCGTCCATCTTTATTAACTCTGTGTTACCTGCGATGTTTGTTCTGTGTGACGCGTGTTTTTGTCCTGAAAATGAAAATATGACGTGAAATAACGGGATTAAAAAAGGATTAAATGCTAAACCAGCGGCTTCCAGCTGCTGTTCGTTCACTCGTGTCGCCACAAACACCAGAAGCTGAGAGAGTCATGTGGGGAAATGTGGCAGTGAAGGTCTTCTTCTCTGATGCAGGTGTTCAGCGACATGACGGTTGGCGAGGGCGAGATGGTTTGTGTGGAGCTGGTGGCGAGTGACAAGAGCAACACGTTCCAGGGCGTCATCTTCCAGGGCTCGATCCGCTACGAGGCGCTGAAGAAGGTCTACGACAACCGGGTGAGGAAGTTCTGCTCGTCTGAATCTGGGGCTCCACCTTAAACTGAACCACGTTAGCATTTTAGCTCGTTAACGCAAAGAACCAACAGTGCTAAGATGTTCGTGAATGAGACGGAGGCTCGTTTAAATTTGATCGATTTTGTGTCACAAATGAATCCAAAAGAAAATAAAGTTTTGACCTGAGCTCTGCTGAAGAAGATCATGAAGAAGAAGAGGAAGACCATGAAGAAGAAGACCATGAAGAAGAAGACCATGAAGAAGAAGAAGAAGACCATGAAGAAGAAGACCATGAAGAAGAAGACCATGAAGAAGAAGAAGACCATGAAGAAGAAGACCATGAAGAAGAAGAAGAAGATCATGAAGAAGAAGAAGAAGATCATGAAGAAGAAGAAGACCATGAGCTGTGGTCAAAAGCCCGAAGACGCTTTTTTATAGAAGCTAATAAGTCGATCTTAATCATTTATTATTATTATTGTTAGCTTTAATGCTAGCATCACAAACAGCTGAGCTTGAATCAACATCCATGTGATTCTGCTGAAAGCTTCAACATGTCCGACTTCGTGTTTACGAATAAAAACCAAAGAAACGATTAAATTTAATGATTACGAAGCTAAATCGACTGAACTCGTTTGTTCTCAACCAACATTGTGACATTTAAACACTGGACTCCAGTTTCCAGCTGAACCCGACATGTCGTCAGAAGAAACTTAAAACATTTCTTCGTACGTTTCATTTTCATTTCTTCGTACGCGTCCCTGCAGGTGAGCGTCGCTGCTAAGATGGCCCAGCGGATGTCCTTCGGCTTCTACAAGTACAACAACATGGAGTTCGTGAGGATGAAGGGTCCGCAGGGCAAAGGTCACGCAGAGATGGCCGTCAGCAGAGTCCCGACGGGCGACACCTCCCCCTGTGGCACGGAGGAGGAGGTGTCGCCCATGCACGAGAGGGTGAGGACGAAAAACATCACAATCTGGGTTCACACATAAAAATATAACCTAATAAATCCGTTGTAAACACTAGAGACTGGATTGTTAACGTTAAAGTGGATTTTATCACAGTTCACGATAAAGCTGCAGGAAGTTGTTGCTTTCGGTCGATCGCCAGTTGAGCAACAAATATTTAATACATTTAATTCTAAGGTTTCATTCATCATACGTTCAGCGAAGCAGTTCTGGTGTGGGCGTTCCTCAGGGCTCGTTCTGGAGCCTCTGCTCATTTACCTTCGGGACATTTCTCCTTCTTTTATGTTCGAATTTAATTTTAATGTAATTTATTTGCCTGGAAAAAACTGAAGCTGAGATTTTTATTTTATTTTGTGACATAAAACAATGGAATCTTATTATATAATTATTTTATATATTTTTTTCTGTCTCACTGTTTGTAGAATTAAATTATGTAAGAAAAGGCTATATTTGTATTAATTTAATTGGTTTAAACTCGATTTTGAGGCAGAGTTTTACTAAAAAGTATCTTAATCCTCTGAAAACAGGAAGTCCAAATATAACAATGTTTGTACGTGGAGAAGTGGCAACGAGTTTAGTTTCACTTCCTCTCGTCTGATTCGCTGAAGCAGAAGAGAAACGTCGGCGGCTCAGAGACTCGAACACGACTCACGAGATGAAATCAGGTCACGATCAATAATAAATGAAGCTGCGCTGGATTATTCATCGTTTCACAGTTCGTCCTCCAGATGTGAGTCAGACTCCTTGTTACCAAGGTTACCAAGTCAGCTGGTCACTGACAACTTCTCAGGTAGAAAGGATTTGTTTTGTTTTTATTGTGAGAAGTTCATCAATAATTAAAACAAAATAAAACAAGTTTCTGTTCACACTTCATACTTAATAAACCAACTTGATCAATAATGAGACGAACACGTCAGCTGGACCTGAAAGATTCATCAGGACTTTAGAGCCAATCAGGATCCAGAACGAGAGACAAGCGTCACATGTCACAGCTCGAGTTCTCAGACTGAAGTAGAAGTACTAAAGTAAAAGTACTAAAGTAAAAGTACCTCTACACCTGTGTAGTTACTGAAGAAGCACTTCATCACTTCACCATGAACCTGATCTCCGTGTTTCTGTGTTTGTCCACCAGGTGACGTCCTTCAGCACCCCCCCCACCCCGGAGAGGAACCGCCCCTCCTTCTTCTCGCCGTCTCTGAGACGAAAGGTTCCGAGAAACCGAATCGCTGAGATGAAGAAATCTCACTCGGCCAATGACAGCGAGGAATTCTTCAGGGAGGAGGAAGACGAAGGTAAAACAAGAAATCATCTTCATCACCATTTATTTGATTAATCACACGAGTTTAAAATCAAAACATCTAATAAACATGTTTCCTCAGATCTTCACACGACCTCGAACCTTCGCTCGCGCTCGCTCTCGGGCACCGGCCGCTCGCTCGTCGGCTCGTGGCTCAAACTGAACCGGAGCGAGGACTACTTCCTGTTGTACTCGCACCTGACGTACGTCACGCTGCCGCTGCACCGCATCACCACAGGTGAGGGCAAACCTTATTCTACATGAATTACAATCAAATTAAATCATCTGTAAAACATCTGTTTTTAAACATCAGATTCAACGGTCAGTTTTAACGTTTTTAATTAGTTTCTAATGCAACTTTAAAACATATATTTTATATAAATGTATAAATAAACAGACACTGAGAAAAATAGTTTATTTAATATTTAAATTTAGTGACATTTAGTCTGAACCTTCGGGGCTGATGGGAAATGCAGTTTGTTAAAATAAACATATTCTGTGTGTGTGTGTGTGTGTCTGTGTGTGTCAGACATCCTGGAGGTGCGGCAGAAGCCGATCCTGATGACGTAGCGGCGGCGGCCGGTCGAGACTCTAAAGTGCCTCCTGCATCAGGCTCCAGAGACACAGCAGCGCCCTCCGGTGGCCAGAGGGAGACGCCACACACACCTGCTTCAGCCGGAGGGACGACAACAAACAAACAAATAAACAAACAAACAAACAAACCAGCCATTCAGGAAGTGCCTCCTCCTCCTCCTCTTCTTCTTCTCAGTTCCTGCTGTGTGGATCGGTCATCTCCATGGAAACAGGCCCAGCGACAGGATCACATGACCTCAGCGTGAGCAGGCATTGGCTGAACTCTGATCAGGAACAACGTTTGTTTCTTGTGTAAATATTCTGCTGCTTTTGTCACTGAGACGCCTCGACACACACACACACACACACGTTACACACTCACACGTTACACACACACACACGTTACACACACACACGTTACACACACACTCACACACGTTACACACTCACACGCCACACACACGTTACACACACACACACACACAACACACACACACGTTACACACTCACACGTTACACACACACACACACACGTTACACACACACTCCTTTCATGGTCACCGAGGCGACGAGACGTTTGATGAGGTCACTTCACTAAGGAACCAATCACAGCTCAGTTCCAGTCACTTTGTTACATGTTCATCACAACTTTAATTCATGTTGATTCTTTTGTTCAAACTAATTAAATATTAATTCAACTTTCATGTTTTTAAACTTTGTCCCTCAAACTGTTTGATGTTTAACTCGATTTAACCTGAATTTATTAAACAAATAAATATAAAAATTTGATCATTTTACTTTTCCAATTATTAATTAAACTAATAATTAACTGACTTATTCACAGTAAAAATATTTACTTACAAATGTATTACTAACATTCATTTGTATCATCGCTGAGTAGAAATTCACTTCAGACTCAACATCTTCGACTTTTAACAAGTTTGAAGAAAACTGAAATTCATATTTCTAAAAGAAAAATCCTAAAGTTATAAAAAGTGATGAATTGAAACCAGGTTGTTGTCAGTAAATAAAAAACAGGAACATGACTCAGACGACGTTTGACAGAAACCTCTAACGTTGCTTGTATTGAATCGTTGGACTGAAAGTTGTGATGAACTTTAAACCAGTTTCAAACTTTAGAAACGCGTCACTGAACTGGTTTCATCGGTTCAGCTCAGATTTGCACTCGGAGACGAAGCCGTCGTCGATCAAAGTGTTTTTCTTCGTGTCGTATTGAACGTGAAGTATTGATTTCTTCTTGTACTCATGGTTTCTCCAGCTGAATGTATCCACGCTGATCGATTCAAAGACGTCCACCGACGACAGTTTGCACTGTAAAACGCTTTTAGAACCTTTTTCAAGCTGTTTGTTAAAACCCTTTGTTCCTGCGTCACTTGAACGCATCGTCATGGCTTTTGTACACAGACACAGTCGTTGTGCACGTTCTCAGATTCTCTTCTTTTACAAACTCTGTACTTTCCTGTTTATTTATTAAAATACATATTATCAGAAAAACCTGTCACTGGTTTCTATGACGACACTTAAAAGGTTAATTTACATTAAATGTTCCGTTTGCTCGTGGTCGTTAACTTTGGTGTGGCGCCACCTTCAGGACAAACTTAACTTTTTCAGTTCTCAGACGAGAAATTGTCAGTTTCAAATCCTGATATTTCAATTTTATGACTCTGCTGTAAGTTATTATAATTAACAAACTCAACTTAAACTTTACATCTGAAATGAGTCGTACATGTGTGGGTGTGGTTACATGGTTTGGTCACACCCCTTAAACACCAGTAGGATGCTGGTGCAGCGCGTCTCAAAACTGGTAAACACACGTATCGTCCCCACGTGTTGAACCGCACGCCGGAACCTATCCACGTGTTGAACACGCATCGCCCCACGTGTTCAACACACCACGGCACGTCGTCCCCACGCTGAACACGCACCGCCCCCGTGTGAACACGATCGCCACGTGTTGAACACGCATCGTCCCCACGTGTTGAACACGCATCGCCCCACGTGTTGAACACGACGCACGTGCTGAACACGACGCCCACGTGTTGAACACGTATCGTCCCCACGTGTTGAACACGTATCGTCCCCACGTGTTGAACACGCACCGTCCCCACGTGTTGAACACGCATCGTCCCCACGTGTTGAACACATATCGTCACGTGTTGAACACGCATCGTCCCCACGTGTTGAACACGCATCGTCCCACGTGTTGAACACGCACCGTCCCCACGTGTTGAACACATATCGCACGTGTTGAACACGATCGCCCCACGTGTTGAACACGCACGCCGCCCCACGTGTTGAACACGCGTCCCCACGTGTTGAACACATATCGTCACGTGTTGAACACGCATCGTCCCCACGTGTTGAACACCACGTCTCACGTGTTGAACACGATCGCCCGTTGAACGAACCGCATCGTCCCCACGTGTTGAACACGCATCGTCCCCACGTGTTGAACACGCATCGTCCCCACGTGTTGAACACGCATCGTCCCCACGTGTTGAACACGCACCGCCCCACGTGTTGAACACGCATGGCCCCACGTGTTGAACACGCACCGCCCCACGCGTTGAACCGACGCCCGTACGCGCTGTTGGACGCCCCGTGTTGAACACGATCGCCCCACGCGTTGAACACGCATCGCCCCACGTGTTGAACACGACGCCCCGTGCTAACGCATCGCCCACGTGTTGAACACGCATCGCCCCACGTGTTGAACACGCATCGTCCCCACGTGTTGAACACGTATCGTCCCCGGTGAACGCGCGTGTTGGTCTTTTTTTGCCTGATAAACAGAAGGAATCAGACACGTGACACATTTTTCTGTTCGTAGTAAACATGATGTTAAAGAAACTAACAACTCTTTGTTTGAAACTTTGATCCCACACGAAGTTGAAGAAGGACGACGCAGCGAGAGTTTGTTTCCTTTTATTCCTCTTTACAAATGTTCGATGACAGCATGACTCATCAAGGCCGAAACCAAAGGCCACACGAAGGACACTTAGAAAACAACAGAGTCCGTGTTCACAGAAAAACAGAGAAGTTACAGGTCTTCTCTGCAGACGCTCATCAGAGGAAACATTCACACCAGATCCACTCGGCGACTTTAAGAAGCCGCCGACGCAATAAATAGTTTCCAGAGCAAAAAAATAAAAATTAACTGTTACTGCGAGTGTTTAATTTGTAAAACCAAATCGACTGGACTTCGTTTGGAGTCCCCCCCCAAACCCTCGGTGGTGACGATGGAAGGTGTTGCACGATCCTATAACTATAATTATGATGATTCTCCTTGATTCACACGTTCAGTCGCTCGGGACCCAATTAAAACAGTAAAAGTGAAGCTGATCAGATTCATCGTCCTGTTTCTTTAACAGCAGCAGCGTCCGAGCGGAGGAATGTGGCGGATTCGAGGAGCAACGACCTGCTCTGACGTTTCAAAACAGAAATAGTTCACAGTATGACGACCAATTCATTGTGGTGAAACAGCGGATTTACCAGGATGAGTTATTTACACTGACATGCGTGTGTTCGGTGTGTGTGTGTGTGTGGGGGAAAACCGGCGTGATGAGGAAATCTGAGGACGACCAAGGGAATCTGCTAAAAGCTCGGGGGGTTCAGCCCTTCTTCTCCTCCAGCGTCTTGTGGAGCTCGTCGGCTTCCTCGGCGGTTTTCACCCGGATGAGGAGCGGGATGGGGCAGGTGGGGTTCTTGTCGTCGATGATCGGGTTCGGGACGCACACCACCATCACGTTGTTCTTACCGACTCGAGAGCACGGCATGGACGCCGACACCATGATGTTGAGCAGGATGTTTCCTGATGAGGAGAGAAAAAGAGAGAAGAAGAAAAGAGTCAGAAACTTTACAAACAAAGAAAACTCTGATTTTCAACTTCCCAGCTGTTCATGTGTCAGGAAAACTAAAATCTAAATGAAATAAAAATCACTTTGTGTCTCGTTTAAATCTTTTTTTAAACATTTGCACATGAATCAGATTCTGTGACAAAGAAAAACGGGATCTGGTCAATCAGTAGAAAGTGTTTAGTTTGTTAATCGTGTGGAGATCAGCTGTTAAACATTGGTTCATGTGTTTTACTGCACTGGCTCATGTTGCTACAGAATCAGGAGGCAGCAGTTCCTCGGATTCACCAGCAGGTGGAGCTGTTTGTTCATATTCAATTTCAAATTGAATTACTAAACCCCTTCATGTTTAAAATTTAAATAATTTACTATTAAATGAAATCTTCCACAGAACAAAGTCGATGTAGAGAGATATTTGTTTTTCTTATTTTTAGTTTATTTGTCTGGTTTTAGCTGAATTAACAACTTTACTTTTATCCCGAGTTTCACTTTCCCTCAAATACTGGAATCATCATTACAGTCGTTCAGCGTAATTCTGATAAACTGGACTTGTTTGACTTTGTATTGTCAGACTTCACTGATCCTGTAGTTTGTGAGAAACAGACGTGAACAGACGTGAACCCGTCGGAATCGAGCTTCGTCCACTAAACTGATTTTCTTCAATCATCAAACCAAGAACAGATTAATCTTCTCACCCAGGTTGGTGTCGGCCCGAATGACCATCTGAGTTTTCCCGTCCTCGACCTGTTTGAGGTGCAGAGTTCCGACTCCCTTCTCTTTAAACTCTGAGTCCTTCTTGTAGAACATTTTACACCTGAGGACAGAAACAAGTTGATTAAAGCGTCTGTGTAGCGGACGTTTGGATTAAAATCAGTCGGATGGTTAAAATCTATATTTACTGAAGTTTGGTTTAACAATCGTCCTGATGCAGAGAAAATAGACCAAACATCTTTAAAGATATTCACACGACAGTTTGTCTGCAGTAATAACAGCAAATTAAACTCTGAAGCTACTGTTACTGACCACATTTATCCAGATGTTAGATTCTCCTGTCAAAATGTTTTATTATCCTTTTAATAGACACTTAATAGACATGAAGAAGACGTTAATAATAAGTGGTACGTACTTCTTGGAGAAGAAAGCATCTTCCTCTTTCACCTCTTTGATGTCGGGTTTCGGTGGCTCCTCCGACTCCTCCTCTCCGTTCTCCACTGAAAGTTCAAACCAAAACATTTCATCAAGCTTCAGTTTCACATCGAAACTAAGAGTCACCGTGTGTCGACGTTCTGACAACAGAGATCTTTATTCTTATCCTTTTCCGTAATGCGACAGTTAACTGAATTAAAATCTGTTAATTTCTCATATTTAATAAAAAAAACTGTGGCTTTAAAATGTCCTCAGAGCTGAAATAAAGTCAATGTATTTAGTCAAAATAATAAATGTAAGCATTTTATCTCGGACGTGAACTAAACATCTTCAGCTTCCGTCCGTCATTCGGACTTTGTCTCAGAACAAATCAATTCAGAGATTCTGTTTGTATCATGTGATTTTCTTATTGAATCATTAATAAAGTGCTCATCACAATTTCCTGTATCACAAACTGAGGTTATGCAGAAGCTTGTGACCAACTGTTAAAAATGTATTTAGTTTAGTGTCTAATACCAGACAAATGAAATCTGACACCAAATATTCAACATTTTATTAAATTCGGTCAGAAATCATTTTTTTCAATCAGCTAAATGTTTAATCTCTAAATTTTAAATGGAAAAGAACAAATGCTCTGATCAGAGACGTTTTTCTGAAGAGTAAATCCATAAAGTCTCCTCCAGACATTCAGGGACAAATATAAATGTGGTGTCGTACCTGCAGGCGGAGCGTCCTCAGCCTTCGTCCCGCTGAAGGACAGAGGAGCAGCAGATCCTGGAGCTCCGAACATGGAGGTCTGACTGGAGGAGGCGCTGGAGGACGAGGAGAAGGAGAAGCTGGGGGACATGGATTTGGACCCTAAGGATCCGAGGACGGAGCTGTCCACCTTCTTACCGAAGTTAAACGTGATGCCGGCGGGGATCGGAGCGGTGGTGGAGCTTTTGTCTTGGGTCGAGTCATCTGTGGGTTTTTTGGCAAAGGAGAACAAAGTGGCGGCGGCTGGAGCCGGAGCCGCCGGGCTGCTGGAGGAGGAAGAGGAGGGAGGAGGAGGGGTGGATGAGGTGGTCCCTGCCTGCTTCTTCTCCTCCGAGCCTCCGTCAGCCGCAGCAGCTGATCCGGCGCCGTACTGCCGCTCGATGCTGGCCAGGTGTCGCTCATAATCCCTGAAGATGGGGTTGAGGTCGCACAGAGGGTTGTCGTTCACGTGTTTGGTGATCCAGTCGCGCACAGAGCAGTTGAGCGCCGTGAGCTGCCGGCTGTACTCCTTGTTGCCGACACCGCTGCCGCTGCTGATGCCGCTGATGCTGCCGAAGCTTGGAGCCGGACTTGGGGAGGAGCCATTGGTCTGCTTGGCGGTGATTTCAGCAAAGGGTTTTGCGGAGGAGGGGCTGTTGAACGTCAGACCTGAGATGATGGAGGGAGAAACGTTACACATGGATGAAGCAGAGAGGAAGAGAGACCCCTCCCCCCTGTAATGCAGCAGCACCCCCTCCCCCCCTCCTGCCCTGCAGCTACACCACGACACGAACGAGCGAACACACAGAGCGACGCTGATTCAGCTCCATTACACACCAACGCCAAAACAAGACCCTCCACAATGAAGCAGTTTCACTTCATTACACGTCGACTGAACGACGTCCACGGAGCAACGCTGACTCGACACGAGGCAGAGAAACCACCTGAATCTGTTCAAACTCAAAACTACAGCAACACAAAGGATCGGATTTGTCCCTTAATACAAAAGACTGAAGAACAAAGGATGACGGGAAAAGTTTCATCAACTGAAACCAACAAATCTGTTTTTAAATCTCACTGATTTTCTTTAAATATCACTAAGACAAATATAACTAAATCTTCATTATGCTCATTATGTCTGATCAACATCAAAGATCTGAGACATTTAATCAATGAATCAAACTGTAACTTGAACATCTCAGGTTCAAACTGAACATGAAAACGTGACGTCGCTCAGCTGATCAGTCTGACCATAAAAGACCAAACTGCTGTTTTCATTATTTAAAATAGTTTTAAATCCGTCACCGCAGCTTCACCAGAAAACCTCTAAACCGTCCGTGTCTATTCATGACAACAAGTGTTTTACTGCTACGCATCTACGACCTGAAATAAAACCATCTTCATTAATTATCACGTAAAGGAAAATCCACCATTACGATGAGAACCTGAAGTCGTCGTAACAAACGAAGACAAAACATGACAGCTCCCATCGGTGTTTCCATCTGGTTTCTTTTGTGAATACAAACTGCTTCACAAAGAATGTGTTTGTAACAACACAGAACATCAACACAAAGCTCAGCGTGTCCTGAACAAACTGTGTTTCTTCTCACCTGGCGTCACAGTGGATGCAGCCGGAGACGAGAAGCCTCCGAACGACGGACCGATGCTGTTTCCGTTGGTCAGACCGCCGAGGCCTTGAAATCCTCCTCCGTTACCAAACCCAGAAAACATCGTGGAAGGCGAGGCTGTGCTCGCCGCCGGCTTGGTCAAAGAAAAACCTTTAAACCCTTTGAAAGCTCCGCTGTTCTCGCCCTGAAACAGAGGAAAACAGGCTGAACATCACTTTTACCACAAACACATTTTTAAATGAAATCACAGTTGGACCCTGGTGTATTTAGTATGTTTTTCATTCACAAGTTGTATTAAGTATAAGTTGATGTTTACCTCCGCTCCAACGTTGCGGCGCTTGGCCCTTTTAACCACTCGGCTCTTCAACACATCTTCACTTGCAATTGAAAACTGCCCGGCCTATAATCAAGATTAGACCTACAGGTTAATACATCACAATCCAAACGGAGATAAATCACAGATCTGAACTACATTGGCAGAAGGACGACATTATAAAAGGTTCAAAGGTTTTATTGTCATATGCAGAAATTAACAAGTTATCAATGCAATGAAGTTCTGAGTTCTCTTGTCTCTGCCTGGTGCCGTCAGTTATTAAAATAAAAATATGAATAAAAAAGATAGAAACATCCAAAGAAAACCACACACACACACACACACAGTCACACACACCTTGTTCAGTTCCTGTGTTGGTGTGAGACTCACCTCCTCTCCCTCCTCCTCCTGATCCCAGTTCCTGTCCGTTAACTCCTTGTCAGCGATCCTCTTCGCCATCCCACCTGCTCTATAACACAGAAGAACAAGCGTCACGTCACAGTTCAGAACTTCCATGTAGAAATGTGTCAGATAGAAGGAACCATGACAGGTAGTGATGTGAAGGACAGGTTCCCTGACCCCCCCCGTCCCTGGAGGTGGGTCAAGCTTATTGAGCCAATTCACAAATAATTACCAACGTGCACACGTCACAGTGCATTTCTATCTGATTTCAACTTATTGTATTTTACCCTCTTACATTATGTTTTCTTCTTCACGTCAGTTCATGTAGGGTCAAATAAAACCAGAGGCCTGATGACATCACTTCTGTTACACACTGTTCAGTTCAACTACTAATTAATATTCCTATGGAAATATTATGGCTAAAATGTGCAAATCGTTTTTAATGTATTTCTGTAGATCATCTCTCAGCTTCCTCTACCTGGTTCTACACCAGAGTGTTTGTCATATGTTCATACATGTGAGTCTGTGTTCCTCATGCTGCTCTCCTGATGAGGACACATGTGTTCCTCATGTTAGTCTGTGTTCCTCATCTTCCTCATGTTGTATGTGCTGCTCTCCTGATGAGGACACATGTCTGTTTATCTTCTCATGTTGTATGTGCTGCTCCTGATGAGGACGTTCATGTTAGTCTGTGTTCCTCATCTTCTATGTTGTGCTCTCCTGATGGAGGACACATGTTATCTCGTGTTCCTCATGTTGTATGTGCTGCTCTCCTGATGGACACATGTGTTTCTCATGTTAGTCTGTGTTCCTCATGTTCCTCATGTTGTATGTGCTGCTCTCCTGATGGACACATGTGTTTCTCATCTTCCTCATGTTGTATGTGCTGCTCTCCTGATGAGGACACATGTTAGTCTGTGTTTCTCATCTTCCTCATGTTGTATGTGCTGCTCTCCTGATGGAGGACACATGTTATTCTGTGTTCCTCATGTTGTATGTGCTGCTCTCCTGATGAGGACACATGTGTTCCTCTCTTCCTCATGTTGTATGTGCTGCTCTCCTGATGGAGGACACATGTGTTTCTGGATCCTCATGTTGTATGTGCTGCTCTCCTGATGAGGACACATGTTATTCTGTGTTCCTCATGTTGTATGTGCTGCTCTCCTGATGAGGACACATGTGCTTCTCATGTTATTCTGTGTTCCTCATGTTCCTCACCTGATGAGGTCACCTGGCTGCAGGTGCGGGCCTCATCTATATAAATGGCTCCTGACACAGTTTCCTGTCTGACTCACCAGAACCAGACGCAGCTTTCACGTAGTTTCTTGAAACTCTTCTGAATCTGTGTAGAAACATCCAGAACATTTAGAAACCCTCCAGCTCTTTAAACGTCTCGTTCCGCGGCCCGTTAAACAACTGATTTAAGTTTCTCTTTAGTGTGAATCTTCAGTTAGCTTCATGCTAACAGTCTTTAGCGAGTTAACCACTGACGTTCTGCTCGTCAGTGGTTAACTGGGTCAGTTAAATGTGTCTGTACCCGGGGTAGAGCGTCAGTTAACGAGTTAACCGGCTGTTTAGCCTCCATGTTGTGGCCGTTAGCCGTTGAGCTAGCGGCGGGTGTCGATGCTAACCGGGCCCGGATGCTAACGCTAGCTCGCCGTTAGCCGGCTGGTCACGTACCTGGAGCGGACTTTAGTTTCCTGGAGACGCAGAGACTCGAACCTGCTCCGGGCAGAAGCTCCGGCTCACCGGCTCCGGTAACAGCTCAGGTAAGAAAAGAAATGAACCGAATAAACCGAATAAAGCTCAGAGTTTGGATCGAGTCTCGCTTACGCCGCCATTTTACGCAGCGGAACATCCGCATGGGTTCGCGCGTCCCGCCCTTTTGCGCATGCGCAGCAGAGGGAGCGGTGGTGCATCATGGGAAATGTAGTCCATAACAGATTTAAAAATGGAGACGTTGTTCATATCGCTCTGATTTTATTTGATCTATTTTTAAATCAAGTACATTTTGACCATGACGTCAATTATGTTTGATTTAAGATGAATTCTTTATATTTAGTACATTTTAATTAGGATGTTTTATCCTTTTATCCTTTAATCCTTTGATGAAAAAGATTGTTTAATTTCTTCATATTCATATTTAGTATATTTTAATGAAGCTGAATTATACAACGTAGGCTGCACATTGAATTGTTAATACATCAGATCAGAACGATACGTTTCTGAATGAACTGAACATGTGCAGTGAAAAGTCACGACATTTCACGTCCTCTGTTGCCTTGTTCTTTGGAGACTGAAGGTCAGAGTAACTTTGTGTGATGTGAAGTGACGGTTCTCAGTCAGTCAACCTGCAGCTGGTAAATCGGCTGCTCTGCAGACGACCATCTTTGATTTTAACCTCAGCTAAACGATGACTCTGGGATTTACAGAGTGTTTCACTTCCCCTTCGTCTTTCACAGCCTTGTGTGTTTGAGAGGAAAACTAATGGATGCAGGCTGAGGCTCGGGGGAAACTGGGGGTAAAATGGTGCAGAGTTGGGCAGCAGATGGCTCGTCTCCAAGCTTTCAGGATCCCGCTCGGCTTTGCCAAACAGGAACAGGTGCTGGAGAAAGTAGGAAGTGCGCTGTGGGCCCTGGCGGCAGCAGGAGACCCTTGACCAGCTGGCGAGGAGAAAATGGAAAGAGTTGGCAGCGGAAAAGAGAGAGAACCTGTATAATGTAGAAGGAAGAGGCAGAACCAACACAGCACAGTGCATGATGGGAGATTAGTTCAAATCTTATTGAAACCACGTTTGTATGAAGGTCCCAGGAAGCAACGGAGGATTTCAACTATCAACCACATTTAGAGAAAAGTGTCCACAAAAGATCCCTGAGATATATTTATACTTTCTCCCCAAATAATTCATTACAAATGAACATGTTTTTGATTTCAGCCCTGAAATGTCTTAAACTTGATTCAACAACAAAGACTATGAAGCACTTTAAATTTTAAAATCCAAGGTGTATAATTATCATATTCACTATATCAAACCATTATTACTAGTTAAAGGAGCAGTTCGACATTTTGGAAAAAGCCCATTTTCTCTGTTTAGATGAATGTGTCGGATGTGTTTAGCCTAGCTTAGCATAAAGACTGGAAGTGGAGGGAAACCGTGGAAAACTGAAACTGGCGTTTGTCACTATTTTTAGTTTATTTCTTAGATAATGACTTCCTGATTAAATGAGTGTAGAAGCTTCTGTGTTGAGAACTTGTCGAGCAGCTTCACCATCAGAGGCGGCTCCTCCTGCTGCGTACAGAGAATTACAGTGATGAGATGGAGAGGGGCCCTCAGCTCAGTGTGGGGGGCCCCTCTCAGCGGGGTGCCTCTGATGTCTGGAGCAGCTGCTGGGCTCAGGTCGAGTCGGGCCCTCGGAGCTGGAAGCAGAATCAAAGCCGACGGCTCCCAGAGAGGAAGAGAAACGATAAAACTGTTGATCAGCAGAGAGAGAGAGTCGCTCATCTGTTCATTCATTCAATCATTCATTCATCACAGTCCCTGATTTATTCATTCCTTCATTTATTTATACCTGTTTGTTGAAGAAAGAATAAACATGACTAAATAATACATTTTACTTTAGTTAAAACATTTTTAAATTTTTCCTGTAGCTCTGTGGACATTTCTCTTTTCTGTTTGTGTAAAAAGGAAACATCTCTTCCTCTCTTAATAATCATCGTCGACCTCCACATTTAGTCTGTCGTTTTATTTCATGCGTCTCGTCTCTAATTGGCCGTTGAGCAGACAGATCTGTGTGTCAATTAGGCCTCAGCAAATGAAGCTATAATTAGGTTGAATTCATTGACAGTAATTAGTACAGTGACAAATTAAAAGGAAGCAGAACTGATGTTTCCTAATGATCCCAAAATACCATCTCCATTTTGAAAAGGTGAGACGACAAGTTTTAATCATCTGATGTATGTGTTTTTAATTAATCTTCTGAGTTTCTGGATTAGGAAAATAACGTAATGCCTCCTAGTGGCTGAGAAATGCACTAAACTGACTTCACCCATAATAAACCAGTGCTCCCATGCTTGTTACACTGGACCCGTCGGAAGTCGTATCTTATATTAAGATGTTTGAAAAGAAGCCTGATTGGCTGTGAAATGGTAAAAGGTGGTGACATGTTATTAAATCTCGGTGGAGGTCATAGAAGTATTTTGTTGTTGTTGTTAAAAGGAATTTAATGAATTAGAATTTTAGTTGTACAGAGTTTTTATTTGTAGTTTAATAACTCGTCTGAGGAAAAGGTCTCATTGTTTCCATCTGTCATATTCATGAAGCTCCTGCTGGAGTCAGAGCAACATGGCCGCCGTGTTGATATGGTGACCAGCATCGTTTCACCTGGTTTTCTTTGAGATTTAGAAAAGTTCAGCTCCAGAGACCAACCTGAAGGTTCAAAGGTCAGAAGTAAAGTGTTGCATGCTGGGAAATCCCTAAACCCGCCAGCCTGCAGCTTAACTGCAGAGTGGATCGATGAACCCTGACAGACCAGCGGCCTGTTCTGGTTCCTCACGTGTGATCCATGTATGAAGTGTGTGATGTGTCCCTGCTGGAGGCGGAGCTGCCAGCTCGCTGCTTCCTGCTGCTCCGAGCCTCTCAGTCTGTGACGCTGCTTCTTCACCTGGGAAATCTCCATGTGATCTTTAAAACCGCCTGATTGCAAACGGTTCGGTTTGATGTGAAGCGGCTCGGCCGACACCGAACAGAACAGTCCCACTGAGATGACTGAATTATACTGATTAATAATTGAGTCCTATTAAATCCTCTCACTTGCTCCAGTCATCGGCTGCAGAGGTTTTAAATCTGTCAGTGAGTCGTTATAAAAACAACAGAATCCTCATATCAAACAATAACGTTCAATTTCTGTGAGCCTGTGTCTGAAATAATACAAGTGACCTTGAGCTGAACAGAAAATGAAGAATTGAAATACGACTTCTCTTAATGTTTTCATCCTCACGCTCAGGGATTCATCTACTTCAAGAGGATTATGTTCAAATATCATTTAATTTGATCTTAATTTCACAAATATAAGACTCGTCCTGTTTCACTCGACCTCTTAAAATCCAGCTCGAGTTTAAAAGCGTCATTTTTGTCTATTTACCCAAATTTAGAGGCTCATGGCAGAAGAGCTGTGAGGTCACAATACACGTATGAGACATTGTTTGATCGGTAACGTCTTCATGTTTCTTTTTTACATGAGACTAGAACACAATATATCAGTTTTGTTATCTGACCCTATGAGAAATCATATTTTAATAACTACCACATTATAGAAGAACCTAAAATGACAGAGACCATCTTTTACAAACATTTATTTAACGTCTACTTACGTGTCCCCTCTGCTAACATGGAGGAGAAGGTTTTGACCTATACTGCAGCCAGCCACCAGGGGGCAATCCACACCCTGGCTTCACTTTTGAGGGCCATCATGTCGTCCATCTTTATTTACAGTCTTGTTGTCTTCTCTCTTCAGATTGAACCAGTAATTATTCAGCTGTTTTACCTGATAATTAAATTGTTCCTTGATTAACTGATTAATTGTTAAACTCTTTAGACGAACACCATAAAGAATGATTTTGATGATTCTTACCTAGTTTGTCGCTGGTGTTTCGAAGTAGATTCCCTGTCATGTTGGTGCTAACAGTTGTTTTGATGACTTGTCGTGTGGAGCTCCTGTTCATTAATTATAGTTCAGCAGATTTTCTCTCCATGTTTGTTTTTCTTTGTGAATCATTGCAGCTTCTTAAAGTAATAAAACCAGAGATAGTCTTCAGTCCTGCTGCTGTGCGTGTTTCTGACACACAAAAACAGTGAGTCATTATTATGTCAGCAAATTATCTCCGCATGACAATTTCCGGCTGAACAATGAATGTTTCTCCCATTCCCAGGAGCAGAATGGCTCCGCCGCCGCCTCCTTTCTACTCAGATTCGACTCGTGCTGCGGAATCGCTCGAGTCCAGGCTGAAAACTTGTGTTTATTGTTGTTCAGTTGAAAGAAGCTCTGCGTGAGAAAACTGGGTCACAACCACAACGACACAGCAGCTATTGGTTCAGAATAAATGAGTGTTTGGAAAGAGGCGACTCTCAGGGACGGTGCATTAGACAACGGGCCCCTGGACTCAGGCGCGTAATGGGCCCCGAACCCTCCAACAGCGACATGTTGAGACTACGTTTGTGGTTGTTTTGCATCACTTTGCATCTTAGTTTAGTCTCTTTCAGTGTGAGGGCCCTGCTGTAGGGGCCCCTCTCTGTGTTCAGGGGCCCATAGTTTCATCATGTCTTTCTCCACATTTTAACAGCAGGCCTGTTTTTTCCTGGGCGAGGAATGCAGTGATTTCTCTGCTGCCAGCGCTCTGACTGCTCTTGGCTGACATTTATGTCAAAGCTTTCTTAAGCCCAAAGACACGATCCTCACAAATGTCACAGTATCTTCTCATCAGCGGTGAAGGAGGAGTTCTTGGCCGCGGCTGCGTCTGCGAGCTGCAGCGATGCAGTTTGCCAATCATCCATTTGGAGGAAACAAATAAAAGTGTCAGCTCTACAGTGATGGAGTGTGTGCTGATATCAGGCCTCAGCTGTGGACCTGCTTGTGCCACATGTTCATACAGAGTTCTGTGTGCAGCAGGTTCCTCCTGCAGCTAAATGACATGACGAGAAGATTCATCTGGAAATAAACTCACTGCCTCCTTCCTCCTCATCTTCATTTACTGTGAGACTGTGCTTCTATCGACTCTTAATTATACTGCAGCTCAGAGCAGAACATATTCAGAACAAATAATGAAGAAGCTTCTAATCTCCAACCGCCGGCTCATCACGCTGACAACGAGCTGCTCGTCGGTGAAGAAGATCCACTGCTCCAACTCCTCAAACCACCTTTATTATATTATTTACTTTGTATATGGTTTTACTTATGTTTGTTGTGTCTGAGGTTGTTCTAATGTTCTCTGATCTACTTTTTTAGTCAGGAGAGAACTCATTAAACTTCAGAGCTGATCCTGAAGAGAGGAATTATTTATCTTTCTTTCTCTGCATTGTTTTCTGACATTTTCACTGATTTCTCAGAATAATTCAGGGACCTGATGAAAAATATTTGAAAGACAGCAGCTGTGTGTGTGTGTGTGTGTGTGTGTGTGTGTGTGTGTGTGTGTGTGTGTGTGTGTGTGTGTGTGTGTGTGTGTGTGTGTGTGTGTGTGTGTGTGTGTGTGTGTGTGTGTGTGTGTGTGTGTGTGTGTGTGTCCAGCTATTCGTGGCTTTACGGTAACGCTCATGGAGTGAACTTGGTTTGCGCAGTGGAAGCTTCTGAAGCTGACTTCACCTCAGGCTCCATCAGCCGCCATGTTGTGTCCACACTGACTGAGCTTCATCACAGTTCAAACCCGGTTTGTTCTGTTTCTCCTCTTCATCAACTCTCACTCTGCTGCCTGCGGCCCCGCCCACACCCAGCATCCTCTAACGCTCACTGGTCCTCACACCCGTCACTCCGCACTCACAACTCCTGATTGGCTCATCCCTCCTCTCGCGCTATGAAGCAGTAGCTTCAGCCAATAGCAGCTCAGCGTGTGTCCAGAGGGCGGGAAGAGGAGGAGGAGATGAAGAAGGAAACAAACTGAAAGATGTTGTTTCTCTTCTTCATCTCTTCTTTCTCTTCATCCCCTCTTTTCTTCTTCTGTTTGCCTCAGTTCAGTCTGAAGCTGCCATGTTACTGCTCCATGTTCCAGATGTGTCATCTTTCATGTTCCAGCACCAGTCTCACATTAATGTGAAATATCCAAACGTTCATATACAGAAACACAATCAAATCTTGTTATTTATTTCAAACATGTCGTGCTGATGTCCCATATAAGCACAATTAAATCCACTGTTTCCATAAACACACGTGTCAGTCTGGATTATGATGCACATAGTTTTATTGCCAGTGTTGTGATTTGTTGCTTCTTTCTTGTTTTGTCTTCAACTAAGAGATAAGATGAGGATAAGATAACTTAGTCTCCTGAATGTAAACTCAAATGTTACAACAGTGTCATCAAACAGAGGAACTCTGTTTATTAAAGACATTTAATATGATTTTACAGCTGTACCTAATAAAGTGACTTCTGCGTGTGTATAATACTTATATATGTGGCCTCTGTACAAAGTAATGGGTCCAACCGAGCAGCTCATTTGTCCTGTTTATAACTTTTCATAAATGCACATGTACAGGAGGCTGTTAAAAGATGTTAGAGAACAGTACTAATGTTTGTGTTTTACTTTTAAATGTACTTTTCTTACACTGGTTTCTTTTTGTCTTTACTCTTATTTTCATCGTAACCATATATTTGTTGACTTTTAAGCATATTGTGTATATTGTATATTGTCATGTTGTGTGACAGTTTTCACACTGACTCCTGAATGAAGATACTTTAATATGTTAAATAGAGGAAGAGGAAAGTTTATTAAAATAAGTCATTATGGGGATTAAAGGCCAAATATGTCACCATTTTCTATCTGTGCAGTTTTCAATATCTTGTTTGTTTGTGTTTATATTATTTCCATTTTCTACATTTCCCATGTTTATATTGTTTGTTTGCTTTTTATTATTCTTATTACTTCTCCAGAACATTTCCTCATCGTGGAACTGGTATAATATAATAATCTAATCTCTTAAATACAACTCAGAACAAAATGTGTTGTAGTTTTATAATAATAGTTTAATTTTAAACACTTTACTGACTCACTGCGCATGTCTGTTGGGGGGGGGGGCCTATCTGTCTATCTGTGTCTCTCTCCCCCTCTCACATCCGGGAACTTCAGAATTACCATTGACAGCCGCAGCGCAACTTTTCCTGAGGCAAAGTGAAATCAAGCCGCGCACTCGGACAAAATATAGTCCCCGCGTTTCAACTTAAAATTACCGACGGAACCCGCCGGTCGCCGCCCGCCGGGACCCGTCGACGTTGGGCCGAGCTCCGGGGAGGATCCAGCCGGGCGCGGAGCTGCTCTCGCCGGGTTTGGAGCACTTTTGAGCGCGGGGCGGAAAGTGTGTGATGAGTCCTGGGCTGCGAACAGAGAACTTGCCGCTGCGCTGAGGAGTTGGTCTTTCTCTTGTTATTGTGGCGGAAAACTGTTTTCAATCCGCGGGAACTCGGCGGCGGCGAAAGTGCGAGAAAAGTGTCTTTGTGGCGGGGACATGGAAGTACAGGGCCCGCGCGAGGCGCTGAAAGTGGAGCTCCAATGTCATCAGGTAAAGAAACATGGTGTTGTTCCTGGGAGGAAGAGGGGAGGCAGAGGGGAGGCAGGGGGGAGCTCTCCCGGAGCTGCCGCTGCCGCCGCCGCGGCTCCGTGTGCGGCGGCCGCGGGTCGCTCTCACCGCCGCGCTGCACCTCCGCGGTGGTCCAGGCCACTTCGGGGAGTAGTTTGCCCGGCGGTGGGAGCTGTTTTCTGGGGGAATGTGAAGCTGTGATGCGGTGGAGGAGGAGGAGGAGGAGGAGGAGGTGGTGGTGGTGGTGGTGGTGTGTGGAGATCAGGACGCGACCTGAATATTTATGAGGACTCTGGTTGTCTGTGGCCGTCAGCCCCGCTTTGTTTCCCCCGCACACACACACTAAACTTCGGGCACTTTCCCTCGGAGCCTCCCCGGGTCCTGAGCTGGTTCCCCCGGCCTCTGCTCCGTCAGGCCCGTGAACTAGTTGCACAGATGAAGCAGGACCCACAGGTAACATGGAGCCAGGAAACTTTACCAGCATTAATCTTCATCCTCCTCTTCTTCATGGCCACTTTGCTGCTAACGTCAACTTTTATTATTGTGTTGAAGCCTTGAGGAGGAAGAGGAGGAAGAGGAGGTGTGTGTCTGAGCTAGATTCAGAGAGCAGGTCACCTCCTGCTTCACGGTTGTGTTGTTGTTGTGTTGCAGCTTCTTCCTCGGCTCAAAGTTGTGTAATGTTGAGAAATGTTAGCGTCCATTTTGTGTGTGTGTGTGGATCAGCTGAGTGTGACTCCGGCATCATGGCTGAAGTTTGAAGGTGACGCTCATCGCTTCGTTTCTATCGCATCTGAATATTTCTGCGTCTTATTCTTTGCGTTAAAAAGCTTCGTTACTTCACACTTTGCTGTTATTTCTGCTCGGTCACATGATCGCTTCGGTGCCTTTGGATTCGCCCACATTACGCTTTCACTTTTTTTTTTTCCCCTTTGCGTTTTACCCGCACGGCCTGTGAGTGTTTCCGGGAAGTTTGCAGCCGGTGCCGGAGCCCGGTGCCCGGTCCCGGTGCCCGGCTCCGGTGCCCGGCTCCCGGAGCAGGTGCAGCCGGAGCTGGAGGCTGGATGGAGGCTGCGCCAGTGTTCAGCACCTCGGTCAGCTCCTCCAGCTTCCCCCGCTGCACCGCCCCGCTGCACCGCCCCGCCGGTCGGTCCCGGCCCGACAGCAGAGCACCCAACTTCCCCTCAGCTGCTCTTAGAGATACAGCGACTCGTTTATTCAGCCGTCGGGTCGAGTTGGGTCGAGTTGGGTCGGAACCGCTCAGGCCCAGCTCGCTGTGCTCCACTGGAAGCGGAGCCATTTCCTGTGGAATGCAGTTTGTTGCTTCGCTGCAGTTAAACACATTCAACTCGCTTTCTCTCTAGAAGCTGCAGCTCAGCCGCTCATCCTCTATTCTTTTATTATTCTTTTATCCTCCTCCTCCTCCCCCTGATTCCTGATGTTTGTGTTGTAGTATTTTCTCCTCATTCTTCTTCTTTCACTTTGGTAGTGGAAGCTTCCATTTTGAGAGAGAGAAGGGGGTGGTCCTGTCCCCCCCTCCAACATGGAGAGGAGAAAAGTCTGCAGAGTTTCGTGCAGGAGGAGGTGGAGGAGGGGGGGATGGGCCTCATTCATGCCGAACATTACCATTTTGATTGCTTTGATGCTGTTTTTGGTTTGGAGGGGGGGAGGGGAGGCAGGCGGAGAGAAAAGAGAGAGACACAGAAAGCCCAGTCAGCAGCAGCTCGGCCACCTCGCGTTGAATCACTCCTCCTGCCGTCTTTCTGTTCCTTCTGTGGTCGCAGCAGAACATGTGACCTTTACTGTTCCTCCGCACATGTGTGAACATCCACGTCCGACAACACAACCTCAGATTCATCAGAAGAACATAAACTGAACTCTCCTCCAACTTTCATTAGAGAGCGAGTGAAAAATAAATAATTAGACACGTGTGACGAGGGAGACGAGGGAGACGAAGGCCTGGAGGTCGTTTCATGGTCACAGTCTGAGGCCTGTGATCGAGGGAAGTTTCTCTCTGAGCTTTGGACGTGGAGTCCATGTTGTCAACCATCCTCCTTCTTCTTCTTCTTCTTCTTCGATCTGTACATGTGACACTGAGACAGTAGAGTTGGTTAACATTAGTTTTTTTTCCGATACCGCTGCAAACACAGAAAACGACGGTTAACAACAACAACATCTTTTCTGTTGTGGAAGTTGAAGTTTGAAACATTAACTGTGAACAGTTCAAAACAAACTTAAATATACAATTGTTAGTAAATCCCCAACTCTTAACAAATTTCCATTAAATGTAATGTAATACCAGAAGTGAGGAAGCCTCTGGGATGAGAGGTGAGTCCAGTCTCCTGCACTTGTACAACTTCTGAATAATAAACCAACAACAACAATAATTTAACTCAAAAGAGTTTAAGTTTTGAACACGGTGCTCACACCACCGGCCGATGTGCTCGTCACGTGAACACGTCAAACACGGAGCGTCGCTCTGCTGTCAAACGTTTCTCTGTCGCCCGATGCTTCATTAGGTTTATCGTGTTTCTCCCTTTACACTGAATCCTTTTCAAACGTTTGCTGCATGTGTCTGAATCCTGTCACTGCAGACACACTTCCACCGTTTAGCTTTGGGTATTTTGTTGTTGTGTCGACTGGAGTTTGTTGTGCTGCCAGTTAACTGAATGTTAACATCACAGAACCAGAGCCATGTGCAGAGTGTGTTACCATCTGACATTTTACTAGGAGGCTGCAGGAAAAGTTCCAGAAAATGTCCAGAGACACTGACTCAGACATTTGTTCTCATATACAGAACCTCCAGAACATGTCAGGAACACGTGAGGAACATGTCATCTGTGCAGCTCTGAAAACAGTTTGAATAAACTGGAGCAGAGTAGAAATAGATGGGACGTGGTGTTGAATCTAGTTTTGTTCCTTCTCCTCCTCACATGTTCAGATTCACTATCAAGGTCTCTCTCTTCCTCTCTGTGCCGTTCGGTCTGAATCGACCTTCGTCCTTGATCGTCGTGTTCTTGGCCCTTGAAGAAGAATGGATTCATTGATTCTTTTTCATTCTGCTCCACTTGCTCTCTGTTGCATCATGGGCCCAGTTCTTTACGACTCCTCAGGTGGAGAGAGAAGTTGTTTTCCTCCTTTTTCTCTTTTAAAAATCGTTTCTGCTCTGGTTGCAGTTTGTTTGCAGGCGTCTTTTTATTCATTCCTCAAGCAGATCGTCATCGATTAGTGTGTTAGCTGCTTCTTAAGTGAATTTATGTCTCAAAACATGTTTTTAAAACTAGTTTTATTCAGTTTCTGGAGTAAAGTCGTCGTGTTTCTTGTGTTTAAGAGCTCAGGTGCCTGACTTGAACGATTTCTGATGTCGGTAGTAAAGTATCAGAGGCAGCATCTGTAACCATGGCTACGCCTGCTTCTTACACATTCAGAGAGTAAAGCTCATTAAAGCTTTCTTTTATTTATATATATATATATATGTATATATGACATGTGAGCAGTGCTGAGGTGTAACTCACTCAAACGAGCTTCTCTGCAGAGGGACTGAGTGGAATTCATTTAAACATTAAAAGCTGCCTCTGTGTGGATCTGTTTAGAGGAAAACAGCCGTCTGATTGGTGGACGTTGCCCGTGTCAGCTCATGGTCATTGGTTCAGAGACGGTGTCCAGATTCCACGCTGGTCTCAGACGCTCTAAAGCACAGATATGTTCAGTTTCACAAAAATGATTTGTGTTTCTTTATTTTCCAGCTGTGAGCAGCTGCTTCCTTTGTGTGTCGCTCTGTGGGACGTCAGCCAGCGTGTTCACACAGGAAACCAGGTCAATGCAGGATGAGTGAACATGAACTGAAGTAACGTGGTTTATGTGAAGTTTATCTGCAGGTCATCGTCTCTCTGAGAATTATTCAGGATCTGTGACAGGCGTCAGGAAACTGAACGCTGACATATCGTTTGTGTTTGTGACGTTAAATCTGCTGTAACTTGGACAGTTTGCAGTGAAAAGTCGTTTCAAGACGACGCCTGAGCTCATTTTCTTTCTGCTCCGACATTTTTCAGTAATGTTTGTCTGAACCTCAAACCTGTCGTTCATTTACTCTTATCACTGTAATTGGTCGTTTGAGAAGCTGCTGGTCGCTTCCTGCTGGATGAGGGGTAAACGTTACAGGAAGTGATGTCACATTCAGCCGCTCAGACGTAGGATGAGCTCGTTTCTCATGGTCGCTAGTGAGCAGGTGAACTTTCTCTGCGACTGAAACCAAACTCTAATCCCAGGACGTCTCATTACTGGCTCCTGCAGCGCTGATTAAACCAGCAGCAGGTTCAGGGATTTGTTTCTGGACTAACTCCTGGTTCTACAGAGCGGAGGCTAGTAAATTACCCAGGATCCCTCCAGGCACACACACACACACACACACACACACACACACACACACACACACACACACACACACACACACACCGAATCTTTCTCTCGATTCAGACTCTTCTTCTTCTCATTTCAAAACTGAAGGAAAATAACCTCAACAGTTTTTTTACAACACAATAAAGTTCCTCAAACACATCATCTACTTTATTTACTTCAGTCAGTTAAAGTAACAATACTGCCACATATTAATACTCCATTACATCACCGGACCATAGAAATATTACATTTTACAGTAAAAATACTCGATTACAAGGAAAAATCCTGAATTTAAATGTGGTAGAAACATTTGTTTGTTGTTGGATACTTTGAAGTCATCGTCATATTCTATAAGTATCATTGTGAAAAGCAGCTGGTGTCCACAGAGAGATGCTGTGGAATAGACACAGTTTGTTGTGCTTGTTTTAGATGCAGCAGTTTCAGGACAGAAGGATAATCTGTCTGAATGTGGGATTTGGGGACATGACGACTTTCTCTTCTCTGATTGGTCACATGTCGTCCAGGCCTCGTTCACACCTGCTGTTTCCATGTGGGTTGGTGACCCGGTCCCAAGTGGACAGTTCTGAGTTCAGTTCTCCTGAGACTTGTTATTACAAAGTGTGAAAAGCTTTGAGAGCTGAGGAGAGTTTCTGCCGCTGTTAGATGCAACTTTTGAAAGATGTTTTCCTGCTGAAGGTTTTGTCTCATGGTCACAGATCATGTGTTTAACATCCAGCATCCGACTTTGCTCATGATTCACAAGAAGCTTCTTCGACAGTCGAGTCCTTCTGGATCAATAATGATTCACAAGGAATCAACTTCTTTTTGAGTCTTTTTAAAATATAAAAATACAAAATATTTCCTGATCGCAGCGTCTCTCAGTTTGTGTTTGTTGCTCATTACAACTTACTCACTTTCTCTCCAAGGTCGAGACTGAACTTTCAAACTCAACTTGAAGCTAAAGAGGAGGAGGAGGAGTTTAAAGTTCTGACTGGACACGTGACTGAGGCAGCGTCACATGACGTAGACCCTGCTGTGTATCATCAGCTCATGAACCTGCTCAGTCTGAGCTCTCTCTCACGGCAGCAGCGACTCATCCTCTTGTAGTTTTTTTGTTTGCAGACTTTTTAATCATCACTGGAGGCGCGCTCGGCTTTAATTAAGAGCAACGTGGCAGGAAACCCTGCGATGACTCTTCCTGAGGGGGGGCAGCGCTGCTCAGCGTCACGCTGCTGCTCCGTTTGCTCACGACGAACACGACCCGCGTCTTTACATCCCGTTTAAAAACCTCACAGGAGGAAGAATGTTTGAAAACTTTATTTACAAAGGTCGTAAAGACGTTTTCCTACGTCTCGTTAAATCTTCAGTTTGTCAGGAAACATCTCATCTGATAAATATAAATGTTTGTAAAGTTGTTTCTGTCATTTCAGGTTGTTGTTGTTATCTCACTGATGTTTATTAAGTGTTTCTGATCAGTTTGGTTTGAATTAGTTATGTGATACAAAAACAGCTGGGACGTCATGATTGACAGCTGAGACTGACTCAGGATTGGTCAGGTGCCTGTGTGGGCGGGACCTTGATACCACGGCGCCACCCCACAATCACTACTGCTCAGACTTCAAATGACGACAACAACACAAGATGGCGGCGCCTGTATCCGAGGTACTTTGGCGTCATATGTGTGGAGCAGGAGGAAGTCGTCAGTCTTTATTTACAGTCTGATTCAAACACTATAATGAGATTGACAGAAGTTCAGATCTTGAATCGTTAACGTACCATCAGGCCGTCGGACCGTCACCGAGCGCCGGACACGTCACTGAGTGTTCGGTTGTCGGTGAACAGGTTGCCGAGCCCCTCCCTCCGCGGCGTCGGCCTGGTTCTGTGTCTTCCTGCAGCCGTCGCGTGACAGCTCCTTATTACCCAACAGCAAACAGTGATTTCCAGAGACCGAGAGGAAAGTGCTGAGGTGGCTCGGCCGCCGCCGCAGCAGCAGAGAGGCTGCGATGAATTAACCCGTGTTGACTGCTGCGCTGCTGCTTCCCTCTAAACACTCTGTCATCTTTCTGCTCACAGCAACAGTTTGGAGAGAAACGGGACCAACACTAAATCTTCTGTTTTTAAATCTGAGGAAGGTCATAATTCACGCGCTGTACAGACGGATGAATACAACATAACTCACAGTGTCAGTCGCTCACCAACACATTTGCATGTGATGTATCATTTCCCAGAGAATTAACCTCAACCAGGCTTCACACGGCAAATCCTTTAAAATACTACATTTATCTTTATTACAAGTGAAATCTAACTTAATACTTGACATTTAAATATTTCAGCTCATGTTCTTTTATTCTTTTACTGGACAAACACCGAAGACTTTCTACATTCATGTAAAACAAAGAGAGGACCGTTCTGTTTTGACCTTTGACCTGTGATGTTAACTACTAATGATAATTTTTATTATCAGTTTGAATCTGCAGATGATTTTCTAGTTTCAGATTCAAATGAACAATGAAACATCAGCAGATAATTAATATGAAATACAAATAACTTTAACCACAACCTGTAGCACCGTGTATTTTATAACTATCTCAAAATTATCAACATATTAAATAATATAATGACTTAAAACTATTATGAATTTATGTTTTAATGGGACAATTTGACTTTCCAGCTAAATGAAAACCATATTTTCTAAGTATTTTGACTTTGTCATATCTTTAATCTTCACCCTAATAATTACATTTTGACATTGTTATATTAAAACCTTTCTTTTGTAAAATATCTTTACTTTTTTCTTTTAATAATGCGAGTTTAAACAAGCATTACATCATCTGAGGTGTTTTAATATCTTGGCTGATGTTCGTCAGGACCACACGTGTCTCCTCCCAGGTGTCGAGACACCAGCAGCAGACTCACACTGATGCTGTGGCCTCGTGTTACACTTTCTTCTTCTCTCGTCTCCAGAGAGTTTCGTCTTCGTCAGGTGGAAACATCCTCACCTTCATCATTTCTCCCTTCAGGAGGTTCAGCGGCCGGATTATCTTCCTCAAAGAGCCGTGAAATCGTGTAATAATTCAGGAGCTGCACGGAGCCTGTTCCTCTTTCTGAAGACGAGTGTTTGTGTCCACAAAGTGATGCTGGGGCTCAGTAATGTGCAGGTGTTGTTTACGGGCGTCGTCTTCTGCCCTTTGTGCTGCTGCTATTTTCAGCAAGAGTCCGTGACATCGCTCAATTTCACACAGACCTGAAGTTAATTGTTGCAGCTTCATGGACGTCAGAGTGTTCTCACTGTCAGCGGACACACACACACACACACACACACACACACACACTCTCTCTCTCTGCTGTAGAGGGAGGGAAGTTACTCGATTCTATTGCTGAAGGAGCCTTCGAAACGGGATTAGTTCTGTCAATGTAACGCAATTACGACCTTTTGGACTCTGGCTCCGCCCATCAGACAAACATCATGTTTTTAGCTTAGCAACATTAAGGCTAACGTGTCCATTTTACTAAAGAGTCCACAGTGAATTAAACTCAGGTTGACACGGTCAGCTGATCGTGTGTGTGTGTGTGTGTGTGTGTGTGTGTGTGTGTGTGTGTGTGTGTGTGTGTGTGTGTGTGTGTGTGTGTGTGTGTGTGTGTGTGATGAGCTGCAGGACAAAAAGCTGAACTCGTTCATTCAGTCTCTTGTCATTCGCCTAATGAACTTCCTCACATGTCTCTGTATCGTAGCAACACGTTTAATTACCGTCCAGTCACCTGGGCCTTGCTGTGTGTGTGTGTGTGTGTGTGTGTGTGTGTGTGTGTGTGTGTGTGTGTGTGTGTGTGTGTGTGTGTGTGTGTGTGTGTGTGTGTGTGTAGTCTGCCGGGGTCGTCGTCATTCATATGGTTCATATTCAGTCGTTTTCTTCGCCAGTCGTCTGCTGACGGATGAATAATTTCTGTCTGTGAGTGAATTCCTTGACACAAAGTGCCCGGTGCACGTGCACGCTCTCATGCAGCAGAATTCAGCTCAGGTTAGAGACATTACCTACCTGTCAATCAATGGACAACAGTCTATACAGGAAACTGGTGTTTTACCTTTAAACAGGAAATCCTAATCCTGGCTGTGATTTTATTTTGGTATAATTTTGGTCCAGTTTAGTTTCTTTAAAAAGGAGAATCAAACCTGTTTTGAATCTTTAGTTTTAGTGTTTTACTGAGGCAGAGCCGTGAAGAGACTCGATCCGAGACTCGGCCGGTGACTCGTTCAGTGACTTGATGAACTCACCTGCTGTAAGTAAAAGGGCAGTTCGGTCTTTTTTCTCTCAGATCAGAATCAGCTACTTGTTGAATCAGGTTTCCTGTAAAGGTCACGTCATCAGCAGCAGCGGCCGTATTGACTTTTCTTCTCTCTGCCCTCAATGAGGTTTTCCAGCTCGTCTCTGTGCAGATAACCGAGCGGCGTGCCGAGGCTCGGTCAGCAGCCGACTGCGCCGCTGTGCACAGTCAGCAGCCCGACTCGCCAAAAGAGCCACTTCATCATCAAATGCTGAGCCGCAGCATCTCTGCCGCTGTGGGCCACGTCGCTCTGACAGTTACCATGACAGCAGCGATGAGAAGAGACATCCCTGGAAGTCACACCCCGACTTTTTAGATATTATACAAAATGATCCCCTGAAAATGTTATTTATAAGTTAAGAAATGAACATATGGATTTACATCATCTTTACCACACAGAATAAAACAGGACTTTAGCAAAAGTATTAATTAATGAACAAAAACTCTTCTTGTCTAGGAAAATATGAAGTAATTTAACTTAACTAAATAGAAGATAATAAGAAGATAATAATCAGGCTTCCAATAAAGAAAAGCAAATGAAGAAAGTTGTTTCCTGAGCAGGACAGGAAGTGAGGTCGTTGGGGTTGTAGCGTCCCCGGAGCAGCAGTTTGATCAGATAAACAGAATCCTGTCCGGGACGCAGAGGGCGGGGGGGCGTCTGACCCGCCTCACCTCCATCTGTCTGACAGTCATCGAGCTCCATCCTCTCTGCTGCTCTGGATCCTGACGCTCACCAGAACCTGTTTCTGTCCAGACCTTCTTCCTCCTCCTTCTGTCATCGTCTCAAACCGAACTGAAACGTGTGTCTCCCCTGAACCACGAGGCCAAGACGTCCAACCTCCATCTTTTAGTTTAGTTTAAATAAAGATTCATGTTGAATAAAATAAATCAGTCGGCGACGCTGCAGCTACGTCACGTCGCTCCTTCACCGCCCTGTCTTATCTAACAGGAGCTAAAATTAGCTGTTAGCTGAGCTTTTGAATGTGAAGAAACTGAGGCTCCACGCCAGTTTGTTGCTGCTGTAGTTGCTGTGGTTGTTGCTGCTGTAGTTGCTGTGGTTGTTGCTGTGGTTGTTGCTGTGGTTGTTGCTGTGGTTGTTGCTGCTGTAGTTGCTGAGTCGACGTCTCTGAGCGTCTCACTCGTCTTGTCTGATGTTGCTGTTGCTGTTGCTGCTTCTTGTTGTTGCTCCTGTTGCTGTGGATCTGAGTCGTTGTCTCGGAGCGTCAGACTCCTGCAGTCGTCTCTGGTTGTGAGTTTTCTTCTTCTTTAATTCATCCTGTGATTTAAAGAGGTCGTACTGATGAACTCTGAGCAGTTTCCATCTTTAAAAGAAGAAGAAGAAGTGTCAGAGCCACAGGAGCAAAGAGTTGTTGAGTTGATCAGTTGTTCCGTTCAGAGACTGAAGGAGAGAAAATGTTAAAGGAAACTAAAGAAGCTGCTGAACCAGCTCGCTGAGCTCTGATTGGCTCAGATGTCTTTGTTCAATGGGTAATTAAGACAGGTTAACAGGTTAACATCTAACAGGTTAACATCTTAATGGTTTACAGGTTAACATGTTACAGGTTAACAGGTTACATGTTACAGGTTAACATCTTAACAAGTTAACATCTTACAGGTTAACATCTTAATGGTTTACAGGTTAACATGTTACAGGTTAACATCTTAACAGGTTAATATCTTACATGTTAACAGGTTACAAGTTAACATCTTACAGGTTAACATCTTAATGGTTTACAGGTTACATGTTACAGGTTAACATCTTAACAGATTTAACATCTTACAGGTTAACATGTTACAAGTTAACATCTTACATGTTAACAGGTTAACGTGTTACAGGTTAATGGTTTAAGTAAAATGTTTAATTTAAATAAATATGAGAAACAAGTCATTAAAGTTAAACCTCTTCCTCTTCTCCTCCTTCAGTTGTTTTACCTTCAAGCACCTTGTTAAGAAGCACGTGAACAAGAAGTGATTCAAACTCATGTGCATGTAAATGTCTTTAATTATTAACTATTAAACTGAAATTATGTCGACAAACTTATTTTACTCACGACAACGAGAGCAAACAGTTTTTAAACCTTCACGCGGGTCAGAGAGTTTTTCTCTGTGATGATGTTCCTGGTGTTTTCAGTGTAAACATGTCGGAGACGGAGTCTGAGTCTCTGCAGCGGCAGTTTGTCTCCGAGGTCTTTGTCTTTGTGAGACGTCGAGCGGAGGATAGAGACAAATGGTCTTTCCCTCAGCAGCTGGTTCCCTCTCAGCCCCTGCTGCTCATTCACTGCTCTCTGGTTAGCTGTGTGTGTGTGTGTGTGTGTGTGTGTGTGTGTGTGTGTGTGTGTGTGTGTGTGTGTGTGTGTGTGTGTGTGTGTGTGTGTGTGTGTGTGTGTGTGTGTGTGTGTGTGTGTGTGTGTGAGGAAGTGCTTCTTCGTCAGGGACAGACAATGGACTCGCTCAGCCAGCTAAACAGAAAGAGGTCAATTATGAAAAAGGCCAAACAAAAGCGAGATGTGTGAATGTTGCGCTGATTGGTCTTTGTTCAGGAAACTGCTTCAGACTCCAGCTCCACGCCGCACTCTGATTGGACGTCTGCAAATCTCAACCACTGCTGATCTTGTAGCTTTGTGTGAAAAACACAAACTTCAAACTGAGTGAAAATCCTCATGGACTCATTTTAAACCAGAATGTGGGAGGAGTCCAGTGCTTCGTTTACATTCTCCTTCGAGGCCGCCGTCCCACAATGCCCTGCTTCCTCTTAATGCATTATTGAGTCTCCCAGTGGCGTCCTTAGAAGGGGGAGAGGTCCCGCCCACAAAGGAAGTAGGACTCTGACTTCAAAGATCTTCTGAAAAATTGATCAGGTTTGTAGCTGAAGTAGATTCAGGTTAATAACATGAAACCAGAACAACCTGGTTCATGTACCTGAAGGAGAAGATGGTGGGAATTATACTTTATATTATATTTAATAAGTAAAGTGTAGAATTCCTCTAGTGCTGTTTTTACAAATGATTTCTACTTTAAATGCGTTAATTGTTTCTTTAATTAAATTTTTTATTTAGAATGAAATGGGAAGTTTTTAGCAGCTTCTCACATGTGAGCGTTTGCTGTTGTTCTGTCATAGAAACTAAATGATATATTCTAATTAAACTGAATACATATATAATAATGAGATGAATATTTCACAACATGAAAAATTACTTTTAAAGTTATTTAAAGTGACAGAGAGTTGGATGGAGGGATGCATGGATGAAGGGATGGATGAAGGAATGGAGGGATGCTGGATGGAGGGATGGATGGATAGAGGGATGGATGGAAGGATGGATGAAGGAATGCATGGAGGATGCATGGATGGAGGGATGCATGGATGGAGGATGGATGGATGAGGATGCTGAGGGCATGGATGGAGGATGGATGCATGGAGAGGGATGGAGGGATGCATGGAGGGAGGGATGGATGCATGGATAGAGGGATGGATGGATGCATGGATGGAGGGATGCATGGATGGAGGGATGGATGAAGGAATGGATGGAGGGATGCATGGATAGAGGGATGGAGGGATGGATGGATGGATGAAGGAATGGATGGAGGGATGCATGGATGGATGTATGGATGGATGGAGGGATGGATGAAGGAATGGATGGAGGATGATAGGAGGGATGGATGAAGGAATGGATGGATGGAGGGATGGATGGATGGAGGAAGATGGATGGATGGAGGGATGCATGGATGGATGGATGGAGGGATGGATGAAGGAATGGATGGAAAGATGCCAAGATGGAGGGTGTGAGGAGCATGAGGGATGAGGATGGATGGATGGAGGGATGCATGGAGGGATGGATGGATGGAGGGATGGATGGATGGAGGATGGATGGATGGAGGGATGCATGGAGGGATGGATGGATGGAGGGATGCATGGAGGCATATCGGCGGCGTCTCGGGATCACGCCTCTCCTAAGCCGTGATGAGCTGTCAGGTCAACGCCTCTGTGCGTCTAATCCGGCCGTCCCTCTCAAATCTGATCTCCTCCTCAGATCTGCAGCTCGAGGCGTCGCTGCTTTAAGACTGATAATATGTTTCTGGTTTGTGGGGAATATAATCTTTGAAAATCCCTTTAATCAAAGCAGCAGCGACACAAACAGCGTCTTGGAAAACGGCCGAGTGAAGAGTCAACTCGGCAAAATGCCAGCGAGTCTTTCTCCTGCTGCTCGGATGTGACGTCTCAGGAGAAATGTCTCGAAGTTTACTTTATGTGGAAGAAATGAGCACTGTCATCAGGAAGTTCACTTCCTTTACAAACAGGACGTTGTGTGTGTGTGTGGCAGGAAGTGATCTCATGATGCTGATGATCTTTGGGTCTGAGTGACGTCAGCGTCTGTGACTCAGACTCAAACATCAGCTGAGCTCATCTTCATCTTGACTTTAAGGATCAGAATAAATCATCTAATGAGAACAGAAGTCGTCGCAGTTTATGAAAAAGCTTTTTTACTGCCTTGTAAAATAAATCCAATAATCTTTGAAGTTTAAAGACTGAGTGAAGGATCATGAGCAGCAGGATTCATCCTCTGAGGATCATGAATGTTGTTGAATCTCCGGATGTTAGACTCTGTCATCTTATTTAGTTTCTATCGAAGCGTAGAGTTAGAGGTGAAGTCTCCTCTCTGATCACCGGCCGCTTGGTGGAGTTTCAGTCAGACGCCGTGGAGCTGCGGCGGTGAGGCTTTGAAGTGAGGCGTGTTTTCTTACTGGCGGTCGTGGATGAGCCTCTAGGGAGGCTCTCAGCCTTCATCCAGGCCCCTCCCACCGCCAGCCGCCGCTCGCCAGCGTCCCCGATCGGCTTCAAAGTTCAGGACGTTTCTGAGCTTTGAAGTGAGCGACAGTCACAGAGAAGCAGTCGAACAGACGACACTGATATCCAGGTCTGGTATTTCCACTCGCTGCCCGCAGGTTCGTCAGGAGGCGAGCGCTGAACTAACAATGGCGCCGTGTTCTGCTGAACACACACGTCTGTGAAAGAGAAAAGGATCTGCTCAGTGTCTGCAGGCGGAAACGTAACCACGTCTTAAAAACTGGTTTCTGATGTTGAACAGGGCGCTGAGAGGTTTCAGATTTATACAGAACAAGAACAACTTCATATACTGTATATACATTATTATTCTGTATATACAGTATGTACAAATACCTTAAATGTACCTTTGTACCTTTAAATCCTCATATTCTTCCTCGTGACTTCAGAACGTTGATTCTCTGAGTCTTGTAATGAAGAAGCAGGAACAGTGAACATTAACATTTAGAGCAGATCAGTGTGAACAGAAACATACAGAACATACAGAGTGGAACATACATGTAGGACTATGAATATGGAACATAGAACCTGGAGCTTGGTACATAGAACACAGAATATAGAACGTAGTACATTGCAGTCGGGGGTTATCTAATGTTCTTGGAGAGAACCCAGGAGAAGGACGCCTGGAACCTGTTTGATGTTTTTATTCTCTGAGAAAAGAATCCTCTTAGTTTCATGGATTAAAATGTGAGAAGGTTTCATTTGAGTTTCAGGTTGTCTGAGCTGTTTTCTGTGTTCACGACGACAGGAGAACCAGACGCTTTCCACTTCAGGAAAACACAACGGAACCTTTTCATCCTCGTCCCGGTGTTCACTCATTACTGCTCCACTTCTCCGCTAAGACGTTAAGTCAAGAAGTGAGAGGTGTGTGTGTGTGTGTGTGTGTGTGTGTGTGTGTGTGTGTGTGTGTGTGTGCGTGCGTGCGTGCGTGTGTGTGTGTGTGTGTGTGTGTGTGTGTGAGTCACGCACCTAAAAATATCGTCCATATTCCTCTCGCTGCCGGTTACACTGACCCGTGAGTCACTGCTCCAGCTGGAAACGTTAGGAAGCAGCCGCCGTTTGGGGGTGTTGATGTTTGTCGGGGGGGGGGTCACGTCACTGTGGCGTTCAGACGCTGAGCAACTTCCACAGGCCTGATACAAAATGGTCGCTTTCTGTTAGCCATGTTTGATTGAAGCTGAAACAGCAGGAGACTTCCTCATCACGTCTGACACGCCCCCTAGAGGCTCATCTATGGTCAACGCTCAATACGGAAACAGAGCAGTACCACTGGAAACCATGGGGGGGCAGTGTAGCTCAAGTGAGACGACCATAAGACACAAGGAAGAATCTTCACAATCGGCTGAACTTTTTGTGGACGAGTTCGAACACCGTTTTTTAACGTGACCAGTTCTTCTCTACGCTATTTTTGTTGTTGTAAAAAACTCTTGACCCTGTGCTGCCCTCTAGTGGATGTGACCGTACAGGACACGCGTGGGCTGTGCGATTACATCATTTGAAAGTGACGCATCACTTTTCATACATAAAGGCAGGTCGTATATATCCTATAGGAGCTGGAAGTGTTTGACCAATCAGAGCAGACTGGGCTCTATCAGGCGGGGGGGGGGTCTTAAAGAGACAGAGTGTTTGAGACAGGGGCTGAAGAGAGGAGCTGCAGCGATGGACGTTCTGAGGAACCTGATGTTTTCTGAACCTTCGAGCATGAAAACCTTCTACAGTCACGTTTAATGAGCGTTGACTTGTTCTGACGATGGAGACGATGGATCTGACTTCTGGTTCTTGTCAGTGTTCGATGCGGTGGAACAGTTTGGTTCAGAGTTTTGATCCTGGTCATGTTGATTATCTGCCGGTGATATCCTGGTGAACGTGTGTTGGTTCCTCCTCCTTGCTCCTCGTCTCGGCTGCAGCCAGGAGATGGCACGGTTCGTTTGCAGTCTCCTCTCAAGTAGGGAGCTATTAATATCTGTCGTTCTCTTAAACGCGTGAGTCTGTAAATAAACTGCTGCTTCTGGGAACTGTACGAGAAACAAACGTGCACACGCAGCAACATGACAGTTTATTGCCGTGTTAGTGGCTCATGATCGTGATTAAAGCTGAGAAGGGATTTCCTGCTTTGAGCTGAGACTCAGGCCGTCACCTTCTCCTCTGACGAGACGGTTTTCTGACACGTTTCCTCGGCTGCAGGGCGCCATCGACAACACTTTATTTTATCATGCGGTCGCAGTCCCTGGATAAAAAGGGAATTAAGAGCAGGAGTAACAGGCTCAGGGCCGTCAGAGCGGCGGATCATCACGCCTCATGTACAAAAGTGCAGCCAAGTTGCCTGGTAACTGACGTGGAGCGGAAGTGGTTGACTTAAGAATCATGATTTAACAAAAGCAACAGGAGTCAAGGCCTCAGAAACGTCCCTGAACGCAGCGGCGTGCTGCGTCGCCTTCAGGATCACAGGCTCCTGCTGGGAAAATTCACTAATCTGTGAGGAGTCTTTCATCAGGTGTAAATCTGATGAAAGACTCAGAGACGGGAGCGGTTACATCCTTTTGATTTGAAAACATCTTTGAACGCGTTGATATTCTACATTCAGTTTGTATTTTCAGTTTGTATCAAGACAAAAGCATATTCTGATTTCATGATTTATTGACAGTTTGGTTTTTAGATATTCAGGTTTTCTCTGATTCACTTAAATGTTGAATTCAGGTTTAAGTTTGTTTATTATCAAGTCTGGATTTATTTGTCCTGGTTTAAAATATAACTGTCATTTATTAGGTTTAATTTACAAATGTAAATCAGGGATAAAGTGTTAAACGTGTTGTATTCGTCACTACTTTCTGTTGACATGTGACACCAGCAGCTCAGACTCAGAGGTGACGAGGGTTTACAGCCGCAGGTGGTCGGACGGAGTCACATCAGAAGAAAGTGGAGGTGGTTTGACTGTTGGACGTTTCATATCTGACGTTCAGGGTCAGACAGAAGAAAAGGGAGTAAAGCACCAAGGCCTGAGAGATGCTCAAGAGTCTCCATGGCAACAAGGCCTGTGAGGTTTATGGATGTTGTAGTTTTTACAGCAAGAACCAGACCAAACTAGTTTTTATGAGTTTCCTCAGGTTTGGACCAAAGTTTGTGTCACACGATCAAACGGTCGGTTCTGTGAGACGAGCGTCTTCACACACGGACACTTCAGTGAATCTTGATGCTACAACACAGATGTTTTATATCAGGGGTTCCCACATGTGGCTCGAGGCCCCTCGAGGAGCCACGAGGTGAATCTCCGGGGCGGCGGCTGCCTTGTGTTTCTGTTCCTCTAAGTCAGTGGGTCCCAGACGAGGGGGGGGGGGACCCACTGAGGGGCTGGGACTGAGATGTTTTCCATGAATCTAATCAAATGAACAGACAATTAGGAGTAGTGTATTTGAGACGTTATAAAGTACATCTAATTTTTAAACAAAACCAACACCACAGGGATACGGGGGTTGCAAGACGATGGAAACAACACTTCTCTTCTCCAGAGGTCGTCTCAGCTCTTCCTGATAAAATCTTGATTTCTGCTCATGAAGCCTTTTCCTCTCCGGCTCTGACTCTGTGGGACTGACCCCCCCGCCCCCCTCCTCCTCATCCAGACGGCTGTGACTCGTCCTCTTTGCCCTCTCTCTCTCTCTCTCTCTCTCTGTTCTCTCTCTCTCTCTCTCTCTGGTCTCTCTCTCTCTCTCTCTCTCTCTCTCTCTCTCTCTCTCTCTCTCTCTCTCTCTCTCTGACTTACACTGTGTTTACATGGCGTCCGTCAGGGACGCCGGCTGCTCCGTGAGCACGTGTGTGGAAATCTAAACACCGTGCGGAGAAACTAACATACGACCAGTTTTATTTTAGAGGCTACGTCTGTAAATGTATTCAAATTAATTTCCCATTATTGCTTTGCTTATCTGAGGCGGCGAGACGTAAACAAAGATGAGGACAAACGCTGAAAAGCAATTAAAAATAAATGGAGTCTGGACAGAAGAGCCGCAGAGAAGCAGATAGAGGCAGAAACAGTCGGAGCTGCTGCCGCTGGTTGATGTTTGTAGTTCTGTCTTAAAGGAAGAGTTCACCACATGATGAGCTTTTATTACGTCTGAGGAATCGATCACCAGTTACTTCAGTTGTATTGGATTCTGCTGCAACACTGTTTTCCCCTGAAACTCCAGAAGTGCCCCCCCCCTCTATCATAGTGGTGAGGAGACAATGACTGGAATTTCCTTCCTGTCCCTTTGAAGCTGCGGCGGACGTCTTTTCAGGCGCCGTCCTGCGGCATCATCGCAGTAAATGGTCAAGTTAACCCAGTTACTTGGAGCGAGCTGACGCGGCGCCGCGGCCTACGGGCGCTGTTACTTCTGAGGCCTGAGCATCCGTATTGTCTGTCCACAGCTTCTGGTCATGAGTGTGTGTGTGTGTGTGTGTGTGTGTGTGTGTGTGTGTGTGTGTGTGTGTGTGTGCATTAGTCAACGGTCAGCTGAATCCCGGGAAGCAGAGTGATTACTGTGCGGCTTTGCTTAATGAAAAATAATGACTCGGCCGCCGCAGAGTCTTTTCCTTCTGTTTGTTCTCGTCGGTACCTGAGCTCCATGTCAAAGAGCCACTTCATAAATGAAAGAAAAGCTCAGCACAGTTTGTTCTGCCCTTCGCAGGAGAGCCAACAATGGTTCTCAAACGAAGGCCAGTTTCCGTAGCAACACGCCAAATATAACAAGGCTTGTGCTCGCATTATAAATAAAGACACACGGGTGCAGACGAGCGGTGCAGCAGAGGGCGTGAGGACGGAAGGCCTCGTCTCATTCAGACATGGAGCCGCAGAGTGACCAGCGGACTCTCCTGTGACAGTAAATCACTGTGGTTTATTCATCCCAGATTATGGGATGTCAGTTCGTTGTTCTTTATTCAACCTGCAGAAACTCTGTTTATTTCTCCGTCTGCCGCTCTGCAACATTTCGTCTTCACTAATTGGAGATTTGACCTTTTGACGTCTTTTTCTGTCTCGGTGTTAAGTCAAGTAAACGTTTCGGTTCTGGCTGAAATCAGAAACTGCCGCTGAGCCGCGTGCGGCCGAGGAGACGTTTCCTGTGTGAACACGGTTTGAAGGGTTCAGGCTCCAAACAAGAGAATCTGTGGCACAAAGAAAAGAGACAGACGAGTGTTCACAGTGGAAATTGGAACCTGTGGAACATGATTTACTGGAACATTACACTGAACTGATCAAAGCCTGAAGAATTATTCTTATTATACAAGTGAACGTGGGGAACAAAGAGCGGATTTTACTGAGAAATCTTCTCCCGCAGAGAAAAGACGAGACTCAGACTGAACGTGTACATTTATATATATTTATATATGTGGACTTTGATAGAATATTCACCTCGAAACTCTCAAAGCTGCCGATTCCAGGAACTGTTTGTTTTTCGCTGAAGTATTTTTGTTGTTCCTGTCGAGAGCAGACGAACCTTTCGGGTTCATCACCTGGGAATCAAAGAGCCGGTGGTTGTCGAGTGTCTTCCAGGCAGAGGCGCTCTGCAGAGGAGATAAAGAGTTTCTGAAAGATGGAAATGTAACGCAGGGAAAAACACAGAGAGACGAGGAAATCACTCCTCCCTGTGAAGTTAGATTGTGGAGGACGAGTGTGTGAGGCTGAGAAAACAAGGACAGTTTGTCAATGAAGAGTTTGATATGAGGATCACAGACGTAGCTGCTGCTGCTCATGAATCTCATCAACTGTAAACCCATTATAATCTGGACTGTACTCAGGCCACAGCGAGTAGAGTGAATGTCTGCAGCTGCTGGATGTATATTAATAATCCTGGTGTCTATATAAAGGAATAGATGCTACTGGGTCAGAGGAAATAAAGAGTCTGGAGGGATTTGAGATGTTAACCTGTAAAATATATAATGACCCAACTCTTCAAGATTCAGCCTGAAACTTCCAATATTTGCATTATTGATCAATCAGTCGATGCCTCTTGATCTATTGTCTCATCTATGAAATGTGAGTTTTAATTCACCGCAGACGTCTTGTTTTATTTAACCAGGATTCAAAGGTCTGAGATGCAGAGGATGAACCGATATGAAGCTGGAACCAGAGAATGTTTAATACTCTTCAAATATTAGATAAACCTAATGAATCATTGGTTTTCTAAACTGTGGAAAATGTCCAACAAGTCGTCTGCACATGTAGAAATCTGAGATATTCAGCTTCACGTGATACAAATCATCATATTTGAGACGGATTCTGTTGCTTTATTTGATTTAACAACTGATCTGTTTATGATGAATCTAATTTAAGACGCTGTGCAATGATAAAAGTCTAAAATCAGATGAGTCTCTGAGAAGAGGCGGCAGCATCCGAGGTGTTTCCTCGGGCAGCGGGTTTCCCTCTGACGCTCGTCTGTCCAGGTCGATTCTGTGTCTGGACATAAACAACGTCCGTCTTACATGTGAAGCAGCAGCAGAGACAATCTCATTTACCTGCGTCTAATGAAAAGCCAGTTGGTTGGAGGAAGTGATGGAGTGAGACGCTGTCGGTTCAGAGTAGAAACAACAGACTGAGTCGTCTGCAGCTGCCGGAGGTGAAGTGAGAGGCCGCCGCTCGGCGGCGTCCGACAGGAGGAGCACGGCGAGCAGAGCCCGACCCGTTAGAGGAAAACACACGTTTAATACAACAACACAGGATTTCTCTCTTTTTGAATGTTTCTATTGGTTGTTAACCAACAAGAACAACATGTTGGGTGAGTGCTGCAAAAAGTGATTGTTCACAACGTGGCAACCTTCAAGTTTTTTCTTATTTATGTCTTAAAAACTGAGCTGTGAAACTAAGATAAATATTTATTAGCTTTGTGATAAAGCTATTAGTTATTTGTAATGTGTGGAGTTCCCCAAGGCTCCATCCTTGGCCTCCTTTATGTTTGTTATTATTGTAATATTTATGTGTAGAGCTGCAACAATTAATTAATTAATTGATCCAATGAATTACCTCCATTTTTTCCTCATACACCTCATTCCTCACTAAATATAGTTGCTTTAATATAACTAGATGTTTAAATACATGAATTATAATTTTTTACTATTGTCTGACATTGTAGACGATACAAATTTAATATTACTTGCAGTAACTTCAGGGAGCTTTGGATAATGAAAACAATTGTTATTTGCAGCCCTGTTTACATTTCTCTGTAACAAATCATTTGTTCAAAATAACTTATAACAAATGTGTACAGCTCTGCTACATTATTTATTAACCATTGAACCCATTAGGGTCATAAAACCCTCAGTAAACGGTCTGTTATTAGGAAACAGCTGTTGTCGGAGAATCCTGCTGCTGAAGAGAAAAATGTATTTTCTGTAAAACGTGACGAGCAGCTGGTGAATGGAGCTTCCAGGAGCTTCCTTTAATTAACATGTAGAAACAGTATCCACAGGCGTCCTCCACGAGGCTGCTACACTCTAAGTGGCTCCTTCTCCTGCTGGAGCTGTGGAGATGTGAGGGCCACACCTCTAATTGAACACTGGCATGTCGGAGCATGTTTCAGCCGCCGTCACCGAGGGGACCAGACTCCTCCTCCTCGCTGGGCCTCCACCTCGGCCTCATGGCCTCCTGACGCCTCCTTTTGCTCCGGACAGTCAGACGGTCCGGACCCCGTAAAACTAGTTTACCTGCTGAAACATTATTTCTGGATATTCGTTATCCTCAGAAGCTGAATCTGAAGGATTGTATGACCTTCTGCACTTTTCTGTAGTTTAATCATCAAGACATGATTTCATCCTGACTTAAATTTAGTCATGAATTTGTTGTTGATGGTTTAGATTCAGGTTCTTTGTCATGGTTCCCTGAAGATGTATCTTTAATATTTTTGTGATCTCTGTAGTTGCCATCATTTGGATACATTTTTTAAAACTTTATCTTTTCCATATTAGAAAATAAAAATTTAAAGTTCAGATTGCCCAAACATATTCATGCTCCCCAGAGGAAGCCCTCTTTCTATTGTTGCTCTTCTGTTGCCGTCCTCAAATCAAAACACATCCATGACATATTAATCTTTCTGTAGATATTCTCAGTTCCCAGAGGACGAACCTTCTATTTTGAACACGGGATCATCCTCTGTACGAAAATGAGACTGAATTGCAGAAGTTAATCACTGACTATTGACGTGAAATTTAGCTGAGTATACTCATGCTCCTGAGGGGATACACATTGTTCTTTAACCTTTTAATCCTATTTAATTCAACCTTTGACCTTTTGGTTGTCATTCCTTGGAAACCAAACTATCTTCTTGTTTGTCAAGATCTTGTATTTTTCTGCTCGGGTCAGCGCAGCGTTGGGAGGCAGTGATGGTCGGCTGCTGGGCCGGTGCTGGGCCGGTGCTGGGCGGTGCTGGGCGGTGCTGGTCGGGTGCTGGGCCGGTGCTGGGCCGCTGCTGGTCGGCTGCTGGGCCGGTGCTGGTCTGCTGCTGGGCCGGTGCTGGGCCGGTGCTGGGCCGGTGCTGGTCGGCTGCTGGGCCGCTGCTGGGCCGGTGCTGGTTGTTTCCCATGAGTCTCCACGGCTGCAGGTTCTGAGAGTTGAGCCGGTCACAGGAAAACAAACAGCAGCAGAAATCCTCCTCTGTGCTGAAGCTGAGGAGGAAACAGACGGAGGCTGTTTGTGGGTTTTGAACAGATGCTCAGGATGTAAATATTCAGTGGGGGGGGGGTAACATTTGTTTTCATTTTGCAGCGTTCAGGTGCTGGGGGGGGCGGAGTTGTGTTGTGTTGTTTGTGTTGTCAGATCTGATTCTGACGTACGAGCTCGGGTCTGGTTGTTGGCACGGAGGCTGCTTTACAATCTTTATCTCAACTTTTCTACTTTTACTAAACTCTGCAGAACGTTTTACACGCACGCACACACACACACACACACACACACACACACACACACACACACACACACACACACACACACACACACACACACACACACACCCACCCTGCACTGCTGCTGTCGGCGTCGCAGAGGTCACTCTCTTCACTTATTGGCTGCTGACGAATCAAGTTACACCAAACTGAAAACTAGAAAATCCTCTGCAGCGACAGACACACACAAACAAACACAAAAACACACACACACACACACACAGATGTAACAGCCAATCGTCGACATAGTAAACTGTCAGATTCAGTGTCGACGACGTAAAACATTGGAGATCGCTCACTCTCTCTCTCCTTGCCCCATTTTTAGATATATATATATATATATATATATTCTCTCTCTCTCTCTCTCTCTCTGTCTCTACGTAACGCCGTTGAACGCCCGGCGTGATTTGGAAACTATCAGCTCTGAGCTTATAAATTTCCCCAGTGTGAAAAGCAATGCATACAGAATGAATCCGCTTGTTTATCTGCCCAACCATCCACACACACAGAGACACACACACACACACAGACACACACACACACACACAGAGACACACACACAGAGAGACACAAACAGACACACACACACACACTCTTCCTGTCCTGCTGGAGGGAATAAAGAAATGAAGGCGGTAGAGTTTTTCCTCTCCAGACGTTTGAACACGTATGTGTTAAATCACAGGTGACAGATAAACACACGTCTTCTTCTGCAGCGTGGCAGTGTCTCCTGAGGTTTCACTGTTCAAGGTGCATGCTGGGTAAAGAGGAGGAGTCACCGCAGTGTGAAGTAGATCCGACTGAAGGATTAAAGAGAAGTGAGGTTAAGTGAGGCTCTACACAATTCAGTTCATTCAATGTTCACATGAAGCTGATTCTGAATTGAAAAGGTGGTTTGGACTTGTTATTGTGTAGTAGAAGTTTGGTTGTTAGTTCATCGACTGAAGATCAGATCAGTTTTCATCTGTTTCTGGGAAACAAACTTGGTTGTAAATCAATTTGCAGGTTTCTACATGTAAACAGTTGAAGATGTTGAAGCTCTGTGACTCGTCAGTTGTGTAACTGATGTGTTGTTGTTGTTTAAACCAGATCAACGTGTGATTTGACTCCTGTTCTCTTGTTGCTCTTCCACAGAACCAGACGTTGTGTAAAGGCCTGAATGAGCTTCAGAACGGACAGGTAAGAGACACACACTGGATCTGTTTCATCTGTGCACAAACACACAAACACACAAACACACCAGCGTCACACATAACAGAGCTGAATGGGTCACAAACCTGCCTCTTCACACACAATCCTCACATGAAGCTTCGTCTAAAAACACAACATCTGTCAAATCAGACGTTAAGGTTCTGAATCTGAGAGTTGATGTGAGTTGTTGATTCAGTTGAAAGCCGCAGGTTTCAGGCTGTGAGCTGGTGTGTGTGACGTCTTCATCTTCTACGTGTTTGCCTCCTCTTCTTCATCCTGAGATATCTGTGTTCTTTCACGTCCGTCACGTGTTAGAAACCTCATCAACACGTCCACTCGCTCTCTGGGAAGCTTCCAGCTGTAGAGGTTTGTTGCTGCAGGTAAAGTCTGAAGAGTGGAAACGTTTCCTGTGGTTTCATCCAGAGAAGGAGAGACAACATCTGTCCATCACACATGTCACATGTTCAATCACATGTTATTATGGTGTGGTAGCTGCTGTGTTTTCTGCAGCTACAACACACACACACACACACACACACACACACACACACACACACACACACACACACACACACACACACACACACACAGGTTGTTGTTGTGTGTAATTGAGGCTGAAGTTTGTAGCTGGACTCTCGTCTGTTTGAAAGCTGTTGCTTGTTATGTGAATGGTTTTACTCCCGTGAAGCAGACGGGCTGATTGAAGCTGCGTCTGAAGACTCACTTCTCTGTGTCGTCGTGTGGATGTGAACTCAGATTAACGCCAGAGAAACACAAGTTGTTTAGACTCACTGAGTCGTCCTGCAGCACCTTCGCCTGTTTCCTCCCGGAGACGTAATTAGACTGAAGACGAGATCAATGGTGAACGTCTTAATAGGACAGAGTGAAGCTGTTAAATGAATCTCAGGAGACGTTCAGGAGCTCGGTGCTGTTAAGCAGCTCGTCAGCGTCGAGCGAGGCAGACGAGCTTCAGCGTGGCAGCGAGCAGAGACTCAGCTCATTAAGGATCAGACCTCTTCTGCTGCTGGATATCTGATGTAAACAACGGGCTCGGATTCGGATTCTGCTCCGAGTCGTGAAGACGCTTGAAAAACTGAAATCTGCAGAAAGTCGACTTGTTTTCAGTCCTGTCTCCTTTGTGGTTGTTCATCTGTTTGTGTAGTTTTACACTGTTTGTTTATTTGTGTTCGCTTTGCTTCTCTTTTCGCTCGTTTCATGAAACCTTAAGATTTTTGTTACTTTCTTTTGACTTTTTTCTTGGTTTTGAGTCACTTTTAGATTTAGTTTTTGTCGTCTGTTGTCGTCCGATCCTCTTAATGTCTTTGTGTTGTTTTCCATCTTTGATATGGACTTTCCTCGTGTCCCTCCTCGATGTCCCCCCCCCCTCGTGACCTCAGTCGTTGTGATTCCGAGGATCCACCTCGTCACCGTCCAACTCTCCACCTGCTTTGAGCAGATTCAATATTGACTTCTGGTATCGACTGGTGGATCTAATTTGAAGTGATTGTGGATGAGCAGTAATGGTGGAGAAGTGAGTGGAGCTGCAGCCGCTGTAATTGTCTGTGTTCTGTACTTCATGAACCAATCAGAGCTGCAGAGCGTTGGACTGAATCAAAAGGACGGAGCAAAGAGAGCGATTTTAGAAACTTGTCTCAGGATGAATCCGAACCAGCGGAGGTGACGGCAGCTCGTGATAATGAGGCCTCACGCTGCCACCAGGATCTCCTCCATCCTCCTCCATCCTCCTCCAACACCCACACTTCCTCCTCCTCTGGTGGTGGCGAGGAAAACTCATCTCACAGGCAGCGCTGCGGAGCCGCCAGCGTCTTTCACTCAGATCCACTCGGTCAATATTTACTTGTCGGCCTCAAACCAAATACAGCGATATTGAAAGTCGTCACGCGAAGCGAGAAGAAGAGGAAGAGGAGGAAGAGGAGGAGGAGGAGGAGGAAGCAGTGAAATAAAGAGACGGAGCTCCACGCCTCCTCCAGAACAAGATTTAAAGGAACAGAGTCGAGCTGAAACACTCAATCAGTGAATTACTAATCAGCGGCCATATTGATCCTTGATTAATTATTGAAAGTCTTTCTTAAAATAGAATTCTTTGGCTTCTGAGGATTTCCAGCTTTTTATGTCACATGATGAAACAGAACATTTGAAGATGACATCTTGGCTTCATACCAGAAGCCCCTCCCACAAATCAAACCATTACAAAATAACAAATCTCTGCTAGTTGTGAAATCAAAAAGTAATTAAACTTCATTGATACGCCCACCAGCATTTCACCAGCTACAGCCATGCTAATGCTACTGAGGTGGTGCAACATGTTGTTAATGTAGCACACGATGGGGGGGCCTCCTTCCTCCGCCTCCGAGGACCTGACTTCCTGCTCGTTGAGCTTCCTGCTGATGGAGCAGGTGGAGACGACCTGCCCCCGCTGTGGTGAGCGGGAGCAGCTCCCACAGAGGCCGTTCAGCAGCACATACATGTTCCTCTATCACATACGTGTGTTGTGTTCACGTGTCTGTGGCTTGGTACCGTTCACGTTTAAAACCGACGGGTTAAGGATTAAGATAATTACTGCTGGTTAGAAACAGGGGGCGCTGAAGAGCAAAAGTTCAGCTGTTACTCTGAGGTGTGTGTGTGTGTGTGTGTGTGTGTGTGTGTGTGTGTGTGTGTGTGTGTGTGTGTGTGTGTGTGTGTGTGTGTGTGTGTGTGTGTGTGTGTGTGTGTGTGTGTGTGTGTGTGTGTGATGTCTTCTGGCCCCTCCCCCTCTGTTACATCACATTGAACAACAGAGAGAGACATGCACACATCCATGCATGAAGGGGGTGTTGGGGGTTGGGCAGAGTCTTCTTTGTCCCCCTCGGCCCCCTCTCTCTACAGGAAGTTCTCAAATGTCCGACGAGACGCAGCGAGAATCTGTCGACAGATGTTCAGAGAAAAAGTTTGATTTAATCAAGAGAAAGTGTTTGTGTGTGATGAAGATTTAAAATCATTTTACATTTCCTCAGTTCCTCAGTATCACATCGTTTATTAAGATATAAGTTATTCTACTTCAGCAGAAGACAAACAGACACAGACACGATAAGTTAAATGAAAAACCTGAATATATCAGAGAATCAGAAACAACAGGACAAACAAAGTTCATCATATTTATCTCTATATATTTATAAGAGATGAAAACAAACAGTTAAAGTTGTTTTCTGATAATCTGACGTCAACACAACGAGCAGATATTTAATCACTTACATTTTATTCACGTCTCTTATAATTAAACTTTAACTGCGACAACGTTTCTTGTTGATCGGAGAATTTACAGCTTTAAAAAATATGAGTCTGTTTCTAGAAACATTTCTGAAAAAGTTTCCAGGAAATTAAGTGTTCACTCGAATTAATTTATCATATTGTTCAGAGATTAACTTCAGAGCCTCTGTACATTTTACCACAGGCCTGTGTGTGTGTGTGTGTGTGTGTGTGTGTGTGTGTGTGTGTGTGTGTGTGTGTGTGTGTGTGTGTGTGTGTGTGTGTGTGTGTGTGTGTGTGTGTGTGTGTGTGTGTGTGTGTGTGTGTGTGTTCTTTGTGGCTGCATCTGTCTGCATCTATTGTTCCCTGACGTCCATCTGCTGGCCCCCAGCTAACCTCCCCCTCCTCCAGCGAACACCCCCACGCTCCGCTGGCTCCTCCCCTCTCTCAGCGTGGCCCCAGCTGTCCCCCCCTCTTCCTCCTCTTCCTCCTCTTCCTCCGTCACTGACGTTAGAGTCGTTCATCACTTTAACTTCAGATTAAACCTCAGAGACAACAACACACGAGCCGGGTGCTGAGCAGTAAGTCACTTTCTTTTAACATATTGTTTAATTCAACATGTGGGAACTTAGGTCAGAATTAGAAATGAAATCTCAATCCAGACTTTGCAGCTTTTGTGATAAACACAATGAATTCTAACGTAACTTCAAGTGAAACTTTAGCTTGTTTTAGTTTTTAAAACTTTAAGAATTTCTGCTTCTCTTTGTCTTTTCTTCATTTTAAACTAAATATTTTATCCCAAAACAAAACAAAAGTGTTTTACTAAACAGTTTGTGACAATTTAAAACCTTTTCTGACTTTCAGCAACTTAAAGAATCGTAGTTAAATGAAGAAAATAACTTATGGACTGAGTGATAATGAAAACAATTGTTATCTGCAGCTTCACTAAACAAGGTTTTTATTCCCTGTATTTTCATGTCTGGCTTTTGAATGTGTTTTGTGTCGACTCACACAAACTGAGATGATGAAATTGGAGGTTGTGATCCTTGCAGACGGCGCGGGGCTATAAATGTCTGTGATGGGTTTAGATTTACGTCTGTGATCAATAGTTCAAACAGACGACAGTGATTATTGATCCATGTGGGCAGAGATGAAACCAGATACAAGATCAGGATTCAGCCTCTGATCGTCCATCGAGTGACTGGGAGGGATCCGACCAATCACCTCGGACCTGGGATAGTTGTTTAATTCTTAGTTTAGGAGGAACTTTGTTTTTTATAGAAAGTTCGCTTTGTGTTTTCTTCAGAAAAACTCAGTGGAGACGGATTTAATATAATATTTATTATTGATCTACTCATTTGATTTCATGTCCTCAAGATTCACTTTATTGTGATTCACACAAACAAGCTCAGTAGAGTGAAAGGAGACGTCAGTTTAATTCGATGGTTTCTCTGTAGGTGGAAAATAATTATAAGTAAAATAATTAATAGATGAATATGGTTCAAGATATCCTGAAAGTCTAAAAAAGTTTTTTAGAGATTTTATGGGAGGAAATTTTTAAGAATACAAACAAACAATCAAATATCGTCAGCGTAGAGTGAAACTTTATTCCTGTTTTCTATCGTTTAACAACAACTGACACAATGTCTGTGAGTTCAGTCTCATCAGGTTACAGCTTCAGTCGTGATCAAAATGCACCAAAACCAAAGAGTTATTATATTTTCTAAGATCCATCATTCTAAGCTGCGATGAATCATAATTTTTATTCTTGATTATTCTGCTGACGATTTTCTGGATTCTGTTGTCACAGTGTGAATAGTTGACACTTAAGTTATTGACCCCTAACCTTAATAATTCATATTTCATAATTATAATGCGATGGGGGTTTTGTCATGTAAATATAAATAGTCACCAGGTTTGTGTCCTTAGATTCTAAAAGAAATCCAATGAATGTCTCAATATTCCACACAAATAAACAGGAAGTGTCAGTGAAATGTCTTTAGAAGAAGATTAAAGTTGGATCTCAGCAGGTTTCAGTGTTGTGACCGGCTCAGGCTCATAAAACTGTGACTTTTAACTAAATGTAAACCTGGAAACTCGGTTGTCAAACACAAGACTCAGATAAATCCACTGCAGGTGAAAACCTTCATTCTCCTGTAAGAGAAATGATTTTATTCTTTGACTTTATTTCTCCTCCTGCAGCAGCAAAGATAAAACCAGCACACTGGTCTCATTTTGCTCAGCAGACGTCCTTAATCCCGGCTAATCCAACATGTTAAACGCTTGTTGTCTCTGCGGCGAGCGCGGGGCAGCGACCCAGGCACCGGGGGCTTCCCACAGGCCAGTTGGACTCGGTCAGACGCCCTCTGGTTCTGGTCCAGTGCTCTCAGCTCCGAGACGTTCTGCCAAGTCCCGGCTGAAAGAGTCGAGTGGCGCTTGTGAGGCTGGAATCTGAGCTGCAGGTTGAGGAGAGAGGAGAACATGAGCCTTCGATCCAGAATCAGGAAAGAACATCTGAATTCCACCGTGATCCACGAGTTCTTATCCACACTGGGACAAAACTAAATTCACTGATTGGACATTTTATCAAGTAATGTTTAATCCCATAATTAAAATTCTGTTGTCATGACAACTGCGGTGATAGAAAATAGGGATTTTTTTACTGCATCATTTATGAAGTCACAGTTTTAACAACAGAAACGTGCAGGTGATAAATCAGTTTGTTAAATGAGTGGTTTGATTTAAAATCACCTCCTTACATACCTCTTTATGTTCTCTGTTTATTAACTCACACACTGAAATGACTCCTTGGTTCTTCAGATGTGTAATTGATAGATTTCAAATCGGGCTGGGAGCACGTTAACGTTCAGTCTGAGTGAGCTGGCTCACGGTGGCCGAGCTGCTCAGACGACACTCACCAGCCTTTTAATCAGCACCAATAACGTCCGCTGCTGCTCTCGCCGCCGTTTTTCATGACCCTATTATCAGCGATTAGAGGAGCAGAGTCGAGGTGATCAGCGGACGCAGCTGCGGCGCCATCACTTCTCCTCGACTCTACACTTAATATAGACTCTGACCTTTTGACGCTTTGTGATTGTGGCTGTCGCAGCCGCTCAATATCCTCTGGCTGAAGGTGTGCGAGGAGCAGATGTCTTCATTACGGCCTCCAGACACATTCCTCTCCATGACGTCCAGATCACTTCATTTCACTGATCTGATTAACTGATAACTCTGATCCTTCAGCAGAGCTTCAACACAAACTGATTAGAAACAGATTTAAAAAATGAAAAGTGATGTAACTGAGCTAAAAGCCAAATACAACGTTCTACTGTAAAAAGCTTCAGGTGATTCACAGACATGAAGAAGAAACCACAGCAAACAGGAAGCAGCAGCGAGCTGCTTTTCAGTATAAAAGCATCAGCAGAGTCACCTGCTCCTGCTCACCTGCTGGGCGAGTTGAACCCCCTCCTCTCGCTGAGGCTGATGTGAAGCAATGAAAGGAGCGGGATGCACATGCACACGAAGACGTTGCCCTGACAACAACAACGCTGAGCTTTTATCAAAACGAGGGCCGAGCCGCGAAGCTTTAACGAACCTCGGGAGGATTCAAACCTCGACTCAAATCAAACTTCACTCGCTCTGTTTTCCTCTTGTTGTTTTCATTTACACACCGACACTCCCACCGTGCACCGCCGCCGTGATCGAGTGACACGTCGCTATAGCAACATTTCTCCAGAAGCTTGTGCAGCTGCAGACGCTGGAGTAAAGACGGACGCCTCAGATCACAGACAGCTAACTGATGCAGTGTAGAGCACAGACCGGTCCAACGGAAACATGCAGGTTCCACACTTTTTACAACAGAACATTTATCAACGTCAGCCCATGTGTGTGGCGCCGCCGCTCCGTCACTTCTGAAAACCCAATCAACACAGACCGATGATGTAAATGTCCGCAGGGCGACGGCGAGGCCTGGAAACCCGCAGCTGTGGCGACGGCCTCGGCTCAGAAACAGTTTTGTCTGTTTTCACATTCAGTTGGTGAAACGTCTTCTGGGCTCTTTGCTGAAAAGTTAATTGAGATGAAAATCAAAGTCTGAGGCTGAGAGTTCCTGAGAGAACCTGAAGGCAGCACGTCGTCAGAAAAACAAAGTGATTAGTGTCGACGCCAGCGATCGATCGAAGAGTCGTCGTCACCGAATCCGATTCTGTAACTAAAGCTTCTGTCTCGGTCGTTTAACAACTCGACTCAGGAAACAACAAAATATTACAACTGTTTATTCTGTTTTCTTCAGTTTCCATCACATCAAAGTTAATTTTCAGGTTTGAGAATCTGTGACCATCGACTGTTTGTAGTTAAACATCTCTAAAATACTTAATTACCAATCAGAGGTGTCATTGATCCATTAATCAATGCATTGATTGATTGTCTCTGCCCTGGTTGTGTAGATTTCCCCCTGTGGGTTCAGTGTGTGTGTGTGTGTGTGTGTGTGTGTGTGTGTGTGTGTGTGTGTGTGTGTGTGTGTGTGTGTGTGTGTGTGTGTGTGTGTGTGTGTGTGTGTGTGTGTGTGTGTGTGTGTGTGTGTGTGTGTGTGTGTGTCACATTCCGGTGAACATGAGGGAGATGAAGCCCAGGGCGTGTTTGATTTGCATTTAAATGGATTTATTGTCCGCTGCCGGTGTGACGGGCGGAGACTGACCACATGATCACATCCTGTGGGAGAGAAGTCGGAGTCGTGCAGCGAACAGAACGTCACAGTTTGACTAAACGCCTCCTCGTGTTTGTGATGCAGCTGAATAATGAACATTTTAATGTTTGTTCTGTGGTCGATGACAGAAGAGGAACAGTGACACAGTTTCATCTGTCCACACTTCATTTATAGTATATATATATATATATGTGTGTATGTGTGTCGCCATCTTGTGCTGGAGTCCGTCAGTATTGATTGTGGAGGTAGTTAAATAAGATTAAATGTTATTAAGTGAAAACAAAGAATATTAAGTCTAGAATTTACCGTCAGTGATTTTGGATAAAAGCTGGAGATCATGAAATACGTTTGACAGTGTTCGACTTGTCCTGTCCTGTTTCCTCTGGACGAAGCGTCTTTGTCTCTAAACGTTGTTTCTCTGCAGTTTTTAAAATGCGTCGTTTCTCGGTGAGAGTGAAGTCGTTTAAATTCACATTTGTCTCCTTCAGACCTTCAGAGTTTTGTCTCCCGAGCAGCGAGATGTGATTTTTATTCTGTTTACCAGCTGCTTCAATATTTAACTACAGGTTGACGTCTCTCAGCTCAGGGACTGAAACATTCATCAGTTCAAACCTAATCTGAGGCATGAATCTGACGTTATTGGACTTGTCTCTGTCCCCTGGTCGTCTCGCTGCGAGTGTCCTGCTGCAGACTCATGATGAGATGATCCACGGCCGGGTGAACCTGCTCTGCTTCACAATCACATCCTGAGCTGGAGTTTGTCACATTTACACAGACGCCAGTGGGTCAAGATAGTCTTTGTCTCAGGGGGACAGGCGGTCGGTGGATCCTGTGCTGGGTCTCAGCCACCGGTCTCACCGCTGCCCGGACAGACGCTGTGTTTCCTGGCTGCACCTCCACCTCCACATGTGGAGCAGCAGGGGCCTCTGTCTCTGTGACGCCCCCGTCTGCCAAGCTGTGGGCCAGGGGCCAAACTCTGTCCCGTGTGCCCCTGCTGATAAGATGACCCTCTGCCAGGGGGGGGGGGGGCTGGGTCCTGGGACCAGAACAAACCATTTACTGAACTCTGTGGTTCTGGTGGTTCTGAGTCTCTCTGCTTCTGTTTCTGGTTCCTGTTGAAGATTTAGATTTTATATTTGTTGAATCTCATCATATCTTCCTGATGAAAACGATTTAAATCACGTTTATTTCCACTGAACCAACTGCATCATCAAACCTCAGATATTAAAGATGATTTGATCTTTCTGTTGCTGCAGTTGAGAATCAGTCTCATAAAGCAGAGATGTAAAGATTCTTTCTTCCTCCTTTAACTGAAATGTCTCTGTTGTGCGTTGGAAACAGCTGCTGAAGAAATAAACTCCATCTCGTAGCTTCTCAGGAACAGTCGCGTTGCAATAGGCAGACACGGGCCCCTGAGCTGAGAGGGGGCCCCTGAGCTGAGAGGGGGCCCCTGAGCTGAGAGGGGGCCCCTGAGAGAAGCCCTCTAAATAGATCTACAGGAGACTAACGAGGCCCCATGCCGCTAACTTTCTGTTTCGGTTTGGTTTTTAGTTGGATGTGGGGCCCCTCTGTCCTTTTTACCTGGGGCCCACTAACTCCTTTGAAACGCTCCTGCTCCATGAGGAACCTGGGATGTGATAAAAAGCTCCAGACCTGTTCCTAAATGGACCTCGGGGGGGTTTGGTCAGCTCCATTCATGTCCTCACTTGGAGGACACTCTCACAGCTGATTATCTTTACGTGCATTGCACCTTTAATGGAGTGTTTTTCTCTTGTTTCACTCCTGAAGTGACGGATGTGAGTTTTTCTTCTTCACTGGTGGAAAAAGGACGGACTGCAGCCCCGTCTCCTCAGCACCTTTCAGGAGTGAAGGGCCTCACTGGTAAATGGAGTGTAAACAAAGAGAGCGTCTGGCAGCTGCGCTGATGGAAATCTGAACAGCTACTAATGCGTTTTTCAGCAGCGCTGTTATCTCAAAGGCACACTATCAAAACGGAGCACATAATGAGTGTGGATAATCCTGTCCGCTCGCTGGATCTGCAGTAAACAGCGCCGGGCTGACGGATGACCTTAACTGTGGCCTTCCAGCGAATTAGATTCTGCCAGTCGAGAGACGTGTCCACAGATCCTGTTAAACTCGTCCTGAAGGAGACGCTACAGCAGAATGCTTCAATCTGTAACTCAACTACCGGACCTGTGTTGTAGCTGAGACGTGTTCTAACGTTATATATTTTCAAACCTGCCAAAATCTGTAGTTTTCATCAAGGTAACGCTGCGTTTCATCTGGTCGCCTGTCGGTGGCGTCACATCCTCTTTGTGCATGTGTCAGCGTGTGTTTGTCTTCCAGAGGTTTTCAAAGTGACTTTTTATCCAGTTTGAAGTCACATTTTGACGATAAACTTATTAGATCTTGATGTTTTTCATTCCTCGGCACCAGTGACACCTAGTGGCCGGAGGTTTTATGTTTTCGTGTTGTCCGTCCTTGTGAACATAATATCTCCAGAACGCCTTGAGGACATTTCTTCACGTTTGGTACAAATGGTCACTTAGACTCACTGATTAAATGATTAGATTTGGGTCAAATATCAAAGTGAGCTCATATTAATGGAACTGCTCTGGTTGGTGAAAACAAACAACCACAGGACAGTTATTCTAATGAACTCGATACTGAAGTTAGCAGCAGCTCAGAGACGTTGTACAGCATCGGAGAAACACTGATATTTAACGTGACGCTGCTTTATTCACTGTTTTCACTGGATCAGCTGTTTGTTTAGAAGAGGAGGAAACAGAATTCAGCTCCTGATAAAAACCATCACTGAAGGAATCCTAACCAGGAGAAGTTTCCCTGACACTTCTCCTAGTTTACGTGTTTTTAAAATATCCGTAAACATCTGCTTTGGTTAAACGTCTGGTTAAAGCGTATTAACGGCTCTGAACAGACTCTCCAGTCACAGTTGGTGGTTGATTTGTGGCAGTTTGATGTTCACCAGCTCGGATACAGGGACGACACCAAAGTGAATCATCGGCTCTTGATGCACGTAGCTGCAGACAATTGGGCTCAGCAACGCTGAAGCATGGCGGCGTCCGGCCGTCATTAGAGCGTGAGGATGAAAGGTGAACGCTGAGTGGACGTTGAGGAAAGCCTCTGCTGCCTGCGTCCAATTAACACAGTCGGAAACTGAACACGGAGAAAATGGCTCGTTAGGAAGCGGAACCTTTTAAAAACATTGTCATGGTTTCCGCACACAGACATGTGGTCAGGGGTCAGCGTGATCCACCAATCAGGAGCCAGTGTGATGTACTGCAGCTTCCTGCTGACAGATAAAATAAAGATTTTAATAAGAATCAGGTATTAAAATGTCCTGAAACCAGAGTTGATAGGTGGATGAGCAGCAGCTGTATTAGACCATAATGCAACTGTGGAGTTCTCTCCACTAATTAACCAAACAGACGGAGGTTTCTTAGTTTATCTGTAGTTTTCAGATTAAAGACAAACTTGGGACAAATCAAAGCAACAGTAAAATGCCTTTGAGAGTGAATCAGTTTTAAAACTCTACATCTACAATGAACAGGAATACGATGAATTACAAAAGTCAAGATGTTTAGTTTAGTTTGGCAATGTGTCGAAAACATAAGGTTTTAAGATGTTTCTGAAAGTTCACCTGGGTGTTGGAAACGTGCTTTAGGTTTCAAGAAGCCGACAAAATAAAACGTCCTCCTAGAAACTGTCAAAGAACTGATTTAAGATTATGAGACATCAAACAGTCAAACTGACCAATAATATTCCATAATACAAACATGATCAGAGAGAATACAAGAGGCCCCAGTATAGATCCCTGAGGAACTCCACAACTTCATCAAGCAGACTTTTGGTCAGAGATGGATAAAAGTTCAGAAAAACATATTAACATATGTGATGCAGTGACAGGTCTATATTTTCTTATGACCCTGGATTTGTGCTTTTGTAGAGAACTGCGTGTTTGAGAGTTTAACAGCTCAGACAATATTCACATCAGAGATGAACACACCTCGGGAGCTGAGTCTTTTATTTGTCAGTGGAGAAGCAGCTTTCAAACCATTTGTCTGCTCAGGTTTTTCGTTGTGTTGAAAAGTTAGTCTTTCTTTTGCACCCTGCGAACATTAGTCCGTCATCGTTGTATCTGAAAATCCGTAAGCGAGTAATCGATGCTTCTCTTAGCGGCACTTGATTCACAGTTCGGCAGCTGGATGAAAACACTGAGGAGAAAGAAAAACGTTAAAATTCTGTTCAGCCTCACAATGATGTGACTCTGCTGCAGCGAGACGTTCGTCAGCCGACATTCTGACCTCGTTCTCCGGGATTTAACCAGAGTTTGAAGTCGCCAGAGGCCGGTTCAGAATGAATTAGGTTTCTCTGACATTTCAGTAAATCCCCCTGTTAGTTGGATGTTTCAGATGGATATCAGTTTCATTTCAGCGTGTCCATTACTGGGAGAGATGTCGGGCTACCGTTGTATTCAAGTCACAGGTTTTCTCTTCAGGATAAATCCCTCGCAGCTTTTGAAGAACCCAGAAGGTCATTTACCGGCAGTTAATCCTGGTTTGAAGGTTCCTCCAGGATCCTGCAACACTCGTCTGTACGTCCGGACGAACATATTCATCTGCCGCATAATAAAAACTGTTTTAGACCATTTCACATTTTATTTCCTGATCAAACTAACAAACAAACTAGAAGAAGATTGTCAGTTAATTGTTGTACGTATTTTTATTTATGCATAAAGGCCAAAATTCACAGTTTTCACTTTTTAAAAATTTAATAAATAGTTAACATACAGTATAAGTTAATATGAATAAGTAATTAGTTTTTTCTAATAAAGACTTAAAGATCACGTTAATTTGGGGAAATCTTGATGAATTTTTCACTACTTTCTTTTTTTATCAGAGAATTAGAATAATCGGTTAAATGAGAACAAAACAACATTCACAGAATCACTTTCTCTTTTAATCTAACTCCAGGTGTTTTAGAATAAAACCTCCCTGAGCATCTTGTTGTCTCTCTGATACCTGCTGCCCCCCCGTCACCTCCCTCCAGGAGGGACTGGGTTCGGCTCTCAGCCCTGAGAGGTCGGTAGATGAGATGTGACCTTTGAGACAATCAGAGGTGGCCCTGCTCCAACAAACGCTGAATGGCGAGCGGCGGCCCCTCGGCCCTGGTGCAGGGCCCGCCTGTGGATTACATTGATCCTGTGAAACAAAGGCCCGACAGGCTCTTTGTTAATAAACAACAACATGAGAATAGAAGAGGGCGGCTGACGCTGCTTCTGGGAAACCAACGAGAAGAAGAAGAGTTTGTGAAAAGTAAAATAACCCAGAGACACATTGTGAGTCATCAGTCTTAAATAACCAAGAATCAGTATCAGCAGTTATCTGCTGATATGAAAACTTAAATTTTAAAGAAGAAAAGATGTAAATTCATTTCAAAAAAATATTTATAATAAAGTTTATGGTTAAACTGTAAAATATCAAACCTCAGTTACATCTTGAATCAGAGACAGAAACGGAAACAGACCCACAAATCCATGTTGGTTGTGCTCTACTTCATAAGAATCTTTATTCAAGATTATAATGAATATTGTCACAGTTTTTATTCACATAAAATGACATTAGGAATTGTAAACTTATATTACCCCCCCTCCCCCTCCGCTGGATCCTCCACCCTCTGAAAACACTTCAGTTCCACCTTAAGTCTCTGGCCTGTTTTTTAAGGAGGACTAACTGATTAGTGATGCAGCAGCAAGGCCCGAAATGAGTCCGTCAGCCCCCCCGCTGCCTCCCCCTTCACAGGCTGAATAATAGAGACTAATGCTGGTGTGTGTGTTTGTGTGTGTGTGTTTGTGTGTTAGTTTCTTTGAGGAGGAAAAATCTGCTGAAATCAGCTCATTTAGAAACTTTTGTGGAATCAAACAAATGAAGCTGCAGATGTAAAATATAATCAACACAGGACTATTTCCTTCAAACACACACGTACATAATATATAAATATATATAGTATGAGTGCTCCACTTCTTCTCTGGTATTTGATGTGGTGAATCAAAGCGTCGGCCTCTTTGCTGATGTGTCTTCAGGGTAATCGCTGCAGCAAAGACACTCAGGTCTGAAAATGCTTTTAAACTGTAAATTTTATTTTTATTTTTTAAAGCGGATGCACAAAACTGCTTCGGCCAGAGAAGAAGAAATATCCCCCCCTCCTCTCACAAACCCAGTGTAGTCCATAGAAAAGCATGAGAGCGGTGGTGGTGGTGGTGGGATGAGAAGGGCAGTGGGATGGAATATGAAATATTTACAGAGCTTCTTCTCCTCAGCAGAGCGAGGGTGAAGCGGAGGGGAAAGTGAGATGTACTTAACTCGAGGTGTATTTTCTTTTCCAGGCTGAAGAGGAGGAGGAGGTGGGGGAGGGGTGTGTGTGTGTGTGTGTGTGTGTGTGTGTGTGTGTGTGTGTGTGTGTGTGTGTGTGTGTGTGTGTGTGTGTGTGTGTGTGTGTGTGTGTGTGTGTGTGTGTGTGTGTGTGTGTGTGTGTGTGTGTGTGGCGACTCAGTAGATGAGCAGCTTCAGTTTTACAGAAGCATTAACATCAGAGGACGTAAAAGTACAAACCTTCTCTACTGCAGTAAAATGACTTAAATACTGATTCAGCATCTTTACTCCAGTTAAAGTTCAGGCTCTGAAATGTACTCAGAGTATAAGAGTAAGAAGTTTCTAACGACATATTATATTAATAAAGTTCAGAGACTATTTCACTGAACCACTGACTTCAAATCAGATAAAAACATCAAATAAAAACAGGTTAAATGTTGAGCATTGAAAATGTTCCAAGGCGACACACACACGTCTTCCCCCCCAAACACCTGCTTGACCAATAACAACTTTATTTTTATTTAATCAAATAACTAAAACCAAAGTTTTCAGAAACATGAGCACTTGAACACACAACAGTGAGATACTCAACTACCTAAACTGATCAAATGTAGTGAACGTCTACTTAGTTTGGTCCATGTCCCATCTGCTAACGTGGAGGAGGCTATACTGCAGCCAGCCACCAGGGGGCGATCCAGATGTTCTAACCTGTCTGTCTCTCTCTCCTGACAGAAGCTGGCGGTCAGAACTTGTCCTGTAGGGACGACCAAGCCGCTGTCCCTCATCAAGCCGCCCAGCCAGAGCATCGCCATCTCTGTGGTGCCGGCCAAGGCTCCCGTTTCCATGGTGACCGCACACATCAACGGACAGAAGGTGGCGAGTTCGGAGCCGCTGCAGACGTCCCCCATCAACCTCCAGACCGCCGGCAGGGTGGCGGCCACCGGAGTCCACACGTTCAGCAGCAGGAGAGCTGGGGAGCTGCCTCCGTCTCAGGTAACAGCTGAAACATCTGGAACATCTGGAACATCTGAAACATGTAGAACATCTGAAACATGTAGAACATCTGAAACATGTAGAACATCTGAAACATGTAGAATCTGCACCATAACAAACATATATATCGATACAGATGTGAGCAGATTGTTTCACCTGTAAAACGTATCAACACAGTTACTGCAGATCAAAGGCTCAGTGTCTCTGGTCATGTGATCTCCACACGTGTTCTCTGGAGCTTGAGCCCACATACTTATCAAAGCCAAAGACACAGGAGGCATGTGATTGGTTCAGAGTCAGTTTGTGTAGCTGAGTGAAGCAGAAACGACTTCCTGCTTGTTTCCAGGTCCGGTTGGTGGTGAACCTGTCAGCCTGTGATCCCTGTGTGTGGATGTAGGTTCATGAAACAACTCAAATATACTGACGCAGCAGATCAACACTCGGGTGTTCTATCATGTGACGTGAACACAGTGAGAGAAAGTGTCAGATAAACAGAAGAAGTTTCATTTCTTGGTCTGTTAGGATTCAGGCCACAGTCTGTTCTCCTCCCGCTCTGTATTCAGCTCCATCCCCCCCGTCAGCTCACAGCCAGGATCAGCCTCAGCTCTGGCAGCCTGCGCACTTTGACTGTAATTGTACGACCCTGCAGAGAGAGGAGGGCCGAGCCCGGGGCCCTCGGGCTCCTGGTTCATGATCCATGAGTCTGTGCAGCAGATTCTGTCCATCGACGCGACTCACGTACGATGGAACGTGTTTGTTTTCATGTTTCTGTAGAGAAGGAAAAACAGAAACGAGTTTTCATTTATCAAATCATTTAAAGTGAAATAAAGCCCAGATGTGTTTTTATAGTTTTCACATCATGACCTGACTCCTCGAGGTCTGTGAAGAAAAGCTGCTGTGACTCCCCCCGTCGTTCAGCCGTCATCTGGACACATTCCCTCGCTCTCCTCGGCCTCTCTCGCCCTCTCTGTCGGACGGTGGGGGTGGGGGGGCGGGTCTTTATGACTGTATTGTTCAGTCTGAACGCTCCTCACCCAGCTGCTCACCCGTTATCACAGAGCAGTAAAAAGAAAATCCTCTCACAGGCTTCTGCTCGTTTCTCACCTCCGCCAATCCAGAGTCATAAAAGCTCGGCCAATCAGAGGCCACACGCAGAGGAGGTGTATGTGTGTGTGGGGGGGGTCCTCTCGACCACCTGGCTGCTAATTTGGAGATCAATAATGAGGTGTAATGGGTTTGATGCTCCGCACGAGTGCACAAGTTAAAGCTGCATTGTCCCAACACGTCAGTGAGAGCAGCTGCAAACAAGAGGAACACGACTCAGGGACATGAACTTTTTACAAATTCAGTTTGGATTTTAATCTCTGTGTTTACATGTTGAGGATGAAGGTGAATGTGTCAAGGACAGAAAACTCAACTTATCTGGAAACAAACAGCTCATGGCTTTATTTTGTAGGAGAACATAGGAAAGGTTCAAGTGAGTGTTCATCTAGTGATAAACAAAGACTTTGTCTTCGTCTGTGAGAGGTGAAGCTTCAGATGTTCTGGATCTTCTCCTGCAGCCTCCTGGTAAAACGTCTGTAACATGTCAGAGTGAGTCCATGTGAGGAAACAGCAGGACAATGTGTGGAAGCTTCCCAGAGAGCGAGTGGACGTGTTGATGAGGTTTCTAACACGTGAAGGACGTGAAACTGGAAGAACACAAATATCTCAGGACGAAGAAGAGGAGCCGTACACGTAGAAGACGAAGACGTCAACTTGGAAACACGAGGAGGTTCCAAAGCTTTTGGCGATGAGGGCCGACGCCGGTGTGCATGAGCTGTAAACAGATTCAGTTGTGTTAGCGCCCGTTAGCTTGACGCGCTGGAACAAACAAGCTTGGTTGAATCTGTCTGAGAATCTGCTGCTTTAACGTTGATCCTGCTTCTGTGCCGGGGCTCTTCATCCCGCCGCCCTCAGAAGACTTCTTCATCCTCTTTAAACAGCTGCCAAGGTCGTCTTCGCCATCCGCCTCCAAGTCTCATCAGAGCTGGAGGACGGTGAGACGCCTTCAAGCAGACGATTTCCCTCTCAGAGCTCAGAGCAGCTAACGACGGAGGAAATGGTGGATGAATCCGTTCAGTCCAGAACGCAACAGACACTTTAATTCATCAGGAACCTGAGAACACACACATTCGTGTTTCAACGTCTTCATCTCCGATTCAGTTCTTAATACATTGATGTGAACTAGTTTGAATTCAAGCTGAGACTTTAATGTTAAATCTATTATTTGAAATCGCTGCCATCTTGCTTTTTGAGGCCATTTGGATTCATGGAGGAGGAGGAGTTTAAGACCTGCACTGCAGCCAGCCAGCAGGGGGTGGTCCAGATGTTTGCAGGCTCCGTCTGAAAGTTCCAAGCAGGGAACTGGAACAAGACTTGACTCTTCAGGACGTTCTGTTTGTTCCTCATAAGGTTTCAGGATGATAAACAGGTTCTGATGCACGGGACGTTCCACTGGTCCATGAGGAGCAAGCTCCAGCTGATGAAGGTGGTTGAAGGCGTCCTGCAGAACTTTGAATGCTCCCTGATGAAGTTTTAAAAACCTGTCTCCTACATCACAGGACAGATAAACACAAGGAGGCGTTTGGGTCCCGGAGAAGATTTTATTATCAGAGTTAAATCACGTTTTCAGACTCTCTCTTTTATAAAAGTAGGTTTTTGCAGCTTTAGTGCAGATGTTGTTTTCTCCGTCTTGTTCTTCTTGAATCCAGATTGTTTGAGTCAGGATCAGGTTTATTTTGAACTTGTTAGAATAAAGAACAGTGATGTTGTTGTGAAGTCAGTTTATCGTCCTGCAGCTCAGAGCATGAATGAAATGAAAAGATTCTTTATACACCTTCATGCTGAAGATGGTGTGTGTGTGTGTGTGTGTGTGTGTGTGTGTGTGTGTGTGTGTGTGTGTGTGTGTGTGTGTCAGGGCTGACAGAGCCTCAGGCAGCGTCCTCTGCTGGCGGCTGCAGGAACAAACACCTCTGAGTTAGAAGTCGAGTTTCTGTGGCTTCACATTTTCATCCAGATAAATCAAATCATTTATAGTTTATCAACAGATTTGTTTCCATGGAAACTTCAACACAATGAATTCAAGTCAGAGTTATTTATAGCAAATTAAAAACTACAGGAGTTTAACCAAAGTGTTTTACAATCATGGAAAAAGGAAATAACACAAACATGGAGGAACGTTTGAGAAATAGAATCTGTAGAAAATAAAAAAACAGTTGAAAGATAAGTTATAAAAGACAGTAACAGGAGTAATGTTGAACTTATGGTTGTTTGATGAAGGGAAATGTAAAATGCATAACTGACTGTGAGAATCTACCTCCATGATTTAATCTTCACATTTTCAAGATGGACGACTCGAGTCCTTCTGGTTGTGTCGTGTTTTCAAACGAGAGCTGAAACAGAATCAGGCCGAGTCGGTCCGAGTTGTGTGTTTAGCTTTAGCTTAGCACAAAGACTGGAAACAAAGGGAAACCGTTAGCATGGTTCCATCCTCAGTCGGCCTCATCAGAAAGCATGAGGCACTTTCATGTGTTTCCAGTAAATACACAGCTCCCTCCTCTGTGAGGGGGGGTGGAGTGTTTGCTGCAGAGCTGCCGTCTGTCACTCAACGTGTGGACTTTAGAATTTAAAAGAAAGAACAATCATAAAATAAGAAACAGTTTCATGGTTTGTTAACGGCCGCCACTGGAGAGGAGGAGGAGAGACGAGCTCGGGTTTGGAGGAAAAGAAGCAGCAATTACGAAAATGAAAGACCCTGCACTGCAAGAATTTTCATCTCTGCAGTTTCCATGGGAACAGGCCTCGGCCGCCTCCTCCCCCCACCTCACTGAGCGGCTGCAGCACAATACAAAGAAATGAAGGGAGGGGAGGGGGAGACCAGAGGGGGGAGGAGAAAGTTTCCTTCATTTCATTTTTCAGATTTTCAGACGAGCAGATGAGAGGTCGAGACGACGCAGGGAAACTAAGAGTCTGAGAGAAAGTTAGAGACGAGGATGAGGAATGTTTTTAATACTAATGATTAAATCACCGAGCAGAGTAATCAGCAGTAATTTCTTGATTCAGACTTGATTCTCAGTCTGATTGTGTCCTCAGTCTCTCTCGGCTGTCTGTCCAGCACACAGTCGTTTATGTGCCGCTCAGACGTTAACGTCAGCGCAGGTTTGACCTTGGAGCTGAATCGATGTCAGCTGATCTACAGCCTGAACGCCAACATCAGGTCTGAGCTCAGAACCAGGAAGCTGCTGCAACTGGAAAGTAAACAGCTTGATAAGAATCTAGAAGAGCTCAGTGTTCAGCAACGTTGAGATTTACACACGGTGTTAAACACACATGTTTAAATCTCAACGCTACTAAATCACGTTTTTAATTATTCTTATTATTCTTAAAGTTTTTAGTTTTTAGAAAAACTGTCTTTGTGTTACTTTCATACGAGACACCACCACCAGATGGCACCAGAGGGATCCTGTACGCAACAAAAAATACATAAAAATATAAAGAGGCGTGGCCTCGTGTTTGCTGCTAGCCGTTTCAGAAATAATGTAAAATATGTTTTAATTTCTGTTGTTGAAAAATTCAGTTTTTAATAAAGAACAGATTTTTAAAACAGATTTGTAAGATACATGTACAAATAAACAAGTCCAAAAATCTGAGACCACTTTTCTATTGACTTAAATTGAGTGTTTTATAAAACACTCAATTTAATGAAACAACCAAAATGTTTTTTAAGACAGGATTAAAAATATAACTTACATTCATATTATTGTCTTAAAAAATGGTTTAAAGTTGTAGTTTGTAATTGATAAGTTGCTGATCAGCTTTGGGGTCAGATTAAAACAAATAAACACAAACTGCAGAGACTCAGGCTTCAGCTGCTTTTACTTTATTTCCAAAGCGACGTGTGCAGAGAGAGAGGAAGAGACTCTGCTCTGACTGGTGATGAGGAAACTGGTTTAATGCAGGATTTCAGTTTCCTTCAGGAGGTTTAGTGAAGCTCAGAGTTCCATCAGAGGTTAAACTGAATTAAATCTGTGTTAACGTCGCCTGCAGCCGACAGAGATTCTGAGACTCACTGAGTCTCTACAGGAATTAAACTGAATCTGTTTCTCTTCATCAGAAAACTCCAACGCTGCAGAATAAAGAGACTCAACACGTCCTTTAGTCTCGGCTCAAACCTCAGGATTCATTCCACCGGCTCAGATTGTTCTACTTGATGATAAACGTGGATCTCCAGTAGTGTGGAGCACAGTGGGGCTCCCCTGGTGGTGGATGTTGGTTACTACAACAACAGAATGATGTGTTTCAGGTTAAATCAGAAGCTGCTTTAATTTCTGTAGGAGACTCGGCAGTGTGACGTCAGTGCAGATGTTTGAACAGCTGCACATGTGTAACTGGTGTAACTGGTGGGTTCGTTTCAGATGCTGGGAACTCTCACTGCTGTGCCCATCAAGGTGCCTCAAGTCAGCTCCCTGCACCGGCTGGCAGGACAAGCAGCCACTGTGCTACCTCAGGTAACACACACACACACACACACACACACACACACACACACACACACACACAGTCACACACACAGACACACAACACACACACACACACACACACACACACACACACACACACACACACACAGTCACACACAGTCACACACACACACAGTCACACACAGTCACACACACACACAGTCACACACACACACACACACACACACACACACACACACACACACACACACACAGACACACACACACACACACACAGTCACACACACACACACACACACACACACACACACACACACACACACACATCACACACACACACACACACACACACAGTCACACACACACAGTCACACACACACACACACACACAGTCACACACACACACAGTCACACACACACACACACACACACACACACAGTCACTCACACACAGTCACACACACACACACACACAGTCACTCACACACACACACACACACACACACAGTCATACACACTCACACACACACACTCACACACACCACACAGTCATACACACACAGTCATACACACACACACACACAGTCACACACACACACACACAGAGACACACAGTCATACACACACACACACACACACACACACAGTCACTCACACACCACACACACACTCACAGTCACACACACACACACACACACACACACACACACACACACACACACACACACACACACACAGGGGGCGCCTGGTTTTATAATGGAACTTATCAGCTGTTATAAAACAACTTTCAGTTTCAGAGTTCATCAAGTGAAGTTTTATTAAACTGTTTATTTGTTTTATTTTGAAAGTTCAGATGTATTTCAGTGAATGTTGAGAGAAGGTTTGATCCTGTCGGAGCGCACAGTGGTTACTATGGTAACCTGCATAGAGACAGATCTTCAGATCATGTAAAAGAGAGACGGGACCAGTCTAAGTTTAGTTTCAGGTCCTGAAGCCGTCGGAGTCATTAACAGTTTCTCGTGGTCGTTGTGCAGGTCAGGCCAAAGACCCAGATCCCGGACAGCCTTCCCCACAGCCCCTGTCAGGAGCTGCAGCCGCTCAGCCTGCAGAGGGCCACCGCCGTGGTCAGTCCCAAGAGCCAGGGCCCCACCCTGCCCACCGCCAACAGCACCTTCAGTCCCGACCACCAGCCCAACGGCCAGAGCGACGCCTCGCCGCCCCCGGCCCCTCCCCATGGCCCGTCGGGGGGCCCAGACTCCAGCAGTCCGGCCCAGCACGCCTCAGCCGGACCCGGCGTGGCGTACGCCATCATTGCCGCTTCTCCCGCCACAGGAAACGGAGTGTCCGCTGTCAGCGAGGCCGTCAAGGTGCAGCCACTGTTCTTCAGAGCTGAAATAATTCACTGATCAGACGTCAGTGACGGCGAAGAAATGATCAACACTTTGATTTAAAGTCACATTTATAACAGAACATTTATAAAATGATTTAAAATGATTTAGTCAACAAAATTGAAACCAGCCTTTATTTTGAAGGATGATGACTGACGTGCTTCTTTTAAACGTCACAGATTTAAAACTTTTTTGACACAGAAAAATACTTTTATTTTGAAAGAGAAACTTATTATTAACAGGTTTAATAACGATTCAGTTTTGTGAAATTTCTTTTGATTTAATATTGAGATACATTTTAGAAAATGATTCCTAAGTTTTATCTCACTAATTCTGTGTGTTTCTGTGTTTCCAGGTGATAATAATCCAGCCGCAGGCCCCCAGCAGCACTGAGGGGCCCCCGGGGGCCCAGGCTGACCTGCCGCCACAGGAGGCTCCGCCCACTCCCAAGTCCCCGTCGCAGAAGAAGGACGAGGACCCCGAGGTGAGAGAACTTCAAACTGATTAATGAAGCGACAGCGACGCTCTGACTCTTTGCAGCTTCGCTAACGTCTTCTCTGCGTCTCTGACAGAAAATCTCCTTCATGGTCGCGCTCGGCCTCGTCACCACAGAACATCTGGAGGGTGAGTTCGCGTTCAGGAGCTCCACTCTTATTCACATGATGTTCAAAGTTTGAAAAGTGACATGATAATTCATCAGTAAGAAAGAAAACGTTTGTTTCTGTTTTATTAAATGATTATTTTGTGTGTTTTGTTTGAGCAGAGATTCAGACGAAGCGACAGGAGAGGAAGAGGCGAAGCACGGCCAACCCGGCGTACAGCGGCATGTTCGAGCCCGAGGTCAGAGAAGTACTGATGACAGATTCAACTTCACTTCAGAGATTCAACTTTCACTTCAGAGATTCAACTGTGTCGTGGAAACAAGTCGCACATTTTAAACTGATGTTCTTGTTTCTGCAGCGTAAACGACTGGCGTCACATTACCTGAACAGCGCCCTCTTCCTGTCAGCACGAGGTAAAACACGTTAAACTTTATTCAGAACTGAAATTATCATTTCAATTAATTATCCAAAAACTTATTAAAGAAGAATAAAACTTTCACATTTTTTAACTTTCATACATGAACATGTTTTTAAGAAAGAAAGAAAAAACTGAAATCTGCTTGAGAAGAAAAAAGAGTAAAAGTTTCAGCAAACAGATAAAAAAACGAGTCTAGAAAATAAAAACTAATAAAATAAAACTAATAATTCAATTACTTCTGCTTCTGTTGAGGCTCCGCCCACACTAACACACCTGAAAACATGTCACATGACCTTTGGCTGGTCATGTGATGTAAACAGGAAGCAGTGTTGACTCATCTTGAGTTTAAGTTTTTAGGCTGCGATCGAAAAGTCAATAAATAGTAGACTAGTGGTTAGGAAAGGAGATGATTTAGTGGTTAGGAAAGGAGATGATTTAGTGGTTAGGAAAGTAGATGATTTAGTGGTTAGGAAAGGAGATGATTTAGTGGTTAGGAAAGTAGATGATCTAGTGGTTAGGGAAGGAGATGATTTAGTGGTTAGGGAAGGAGATGATTTAGTGGTTAGGGAAGGAGATGATTTAGTGGTTAGGAAAGGAGATGATTTAGTGGTTAGGAAAGTAGATGATTTAGTGGTTAGGGAAGGAGATGATTTAGTGGTTAGGAAAGGAGATGATTTAGTTAGGGAAGGAGATGATCTAGTGGTTAGGAAAGTAGATGATTTAGTGGTTAGGAAAGGAGATGATTTAGTGGTTAGGGAAGGAGATGATTTAGTGGTTAGGAAAGGAGATGATTTAGTGGTTAGGAAAGGAGATGATCTAGTGGTTAGGAAAGTAGATGATTTAGTGGTTAGGAAAGTAGATGATTTAGTGGTTAGGAAAGTAGATGATTTAGTTAGGGAAGGAGATGATCTAGTGGTTAGGAAAGGAGATGATCTAGTGGTTAGGAAAGGAGATGATCTAGTGGTTAGGAAAGTAGATGATTTAGTGGTTAGGGAAGGAGATGATTTAGTGGTTAGGAAAGGAGATGATCTAGTGGTTAGGAAAGGAGATGATCTAGTGGTTAGGAAGGAGATGATTTAGTTAGGGAAGGAGATGATCTAGTGGTTAGGAAAGGAGCCTTACCGTTGTCTGGTTCTTCCTCTGGTGTGTCCTGCTGCTCGTCTTCACCTTTAACCTTTAACCTTTGCGTGTTGCCACTAACCTCTGCTCTGCTTCCATTCACACGCCAGACTCTGAGGATTTCTGCTGGAAGGTACGTCACATGACACCCACATGTTTTACTTTGGAAAACTTTCTAACATCTTTTATCACTAATTCTGAAAAGTTACAAAATATATTCAGCTCAAATTCTAGTGGATGAAAAGTAAAACAAAGTTTCTCAAACTTGGTGAAATTCAGAAAACAACAATTGAGCTTCTGAAGATTTTCAAGAAATCTAAAGTTTTTCAGAGTAAAATACGTCCAAATTTCAGTCTCATAACATATTCAGCTGCTGGGAACACGTCATATTAATTAATGTCTGTTTTTTATCTGATAGTTTTAAATATTTAACTTTGTCCAATAATACATTTAAATGTGAACTAATTTGTCATTTCACTGCTGCTGCTTCACATTTCACAGTTTTTATGTTTCTGACTCAACTTAAAAGTTTTAACGAAACAGAAACAGTTTATTAAATCTGAATAATTTGGTGGTTAACCGGTGTTCTGGCGCCCCCTCAGGAGGACGTGGAGCATGACGACCACTGTGCCATCTGTAAGGAGGACGGAGAACTGCAGCTCTGCCACAACTGCCCCCGAGCCTTCCACCCCCACTGCCTCCAGCCGCCCCTCAGAACCCCCCCCAGGGGCCCCTGGTACTGCCCCAAGTGTCAGAAGAAGGTACTGCACCTATTACACTGACGTCAGTGGTTCTTTATTTTAACTGAAGAAGAAAAGATGAAAAGTTAGTTTCATTCACAGAGTTAGCTTAGCTTAGCATAAAGACTGGAAACAGATGGAAACAGTTTCCAAGATCTTTCTCTAATTTAAACAATCGAACAGTTTAAAGAGAAAAAGAGACGAACACAGATGATGATGATGATGATGATGATGTCGTCTGCTCCTCAGGTTTTGAACAAAGAAAACATGTCGTGGCCTCAGAACTTTGTTCAGTCCTACGTTACACACAAGACGGGTGAGAACGAGCATCTGTCTTCACATGAGTGTGTGTGTGTCGTTTTATACATGCTCTGATGGTGTGTGTGTGTGTGTGTGTGTGTGTGTGTGTGTGTGTGTGTGTGTGTGTGTGTGTGTGTGTGTGTGTGTGTGTGTGTGTGTGTGTGTGTGTGTGTGTGTGTGTGTGTGTGTGAGCAGTGAGGCAGGAGGAGAAGCGACGACTCCTGAGAAGAAACAACGAGCTGAAGAAAGAATGTGCTCATCTGGAGGAACAAGACGAACAACTCAACCAGACGCTGAAGGTAAATACACACACACACACACACAGACACACACACACACACACCAAACGGGTCTTTTATCTGATGAATCCTGAACAATGAAGTCGTAGATCAGCTGATTTGACCACAGTTGACAACAGCAGCCTGAGGTCATGTGACTGTGAAAGACAGGAAGTGACTGTGTTGTTTCCGCAGCAATGTCAGGACGTGAGGGAGCGACTCCTCGATCAGCAGAGAGACACTCACGCGTCGCTCGACCGCCTCAAGGCTCTCATCAGGCTGATCCAGCGCGACCAGCTCATCCAGGTCACCATGACGACCACGGCCACCATCGCCGCCTCCTTGCTCTCCCAGTCCTGGATCAAACCCACCAGCACCAGCACCGCCACCCCGGGGCCGTCGGACACGCCCCTGCAGAAGAACCACGCCCACAGCCAGGACAATGTCAACAACTAGCCCCGCCCCCTGCGGTCGTCGAGGACGGTGATTTCTTTCAAAGTTTCCAACCATCTTTTCTCCGAGAGCCGAAACAAACTGAGCCTCGACCCTCCACTCGATTCAAGTATTTTTTTAAATCCAACACCTACAGTGCTTACGAGATTTCTTTCTTTTTTTAAGTTCTTTTCTATTTATTCATGTTCTTGGCCTTAATGTATTTATTACAAAACGTTAGACGACTGAGCCGTCGCAGGAAACCAGGAGTTTTTCTGCGCGCTCCGAAAGATATTTCCCTTTTTTAACACAGGTATAATAACTGTTCTGCGCTTAGCGAGAGAGAACGGTCGAGTTCGTCGTAGAGGAAGCAAGCGAGCGTGGATGCAAGTGAACGACTGTACATTGATATATCTGAGTAGATGTTTGTTCTCATTCTCCTATGAACAATGTTTTTTGCCATAATAATTCAGGAAGATGTTTCATGGTGTATGTAAACGAGCCTTCAAACAAAAACAGAGAATAACTTTTTTTCAGTATTAATAGAGTTAAAGTCAAAGAAAAAAGTATTTAAGATAAAACTACAGAAATTAGCATTTCTAGTGGAGATTTTAGTATTTTCATGCTGATGCCTGTTGATAAATGTAAGTTTGGAGTATTCAAAGGGATCACTGTACATATGTTGTATTATTATTATGATTATTATGATTATTAATATCATCATCGCAGGTTTTCTTGGTTGTCAAACATCTGAAACTGAAGCGAGTCGCTGTTTGTAAAACTGACGAAACAAGAACATGAGTTTGATTAAGATTTAAATTCATTAGTTTTTCATTTATTTGGTCGACGTTTATTCTTTGAAGGAGACATATTCAGGTGGATCATTTTAATAAGTGTAAAATGTTCTAATGTTTAAAAGCCAGCAGCAGGAGAACAGAGTGAAAGTTTAAATTCACTAAAACACACGAGGAGAGAAACAGTGAAAAACATCTTATGTCTCCTTTAAATCTAAAACGTGATTTCATACGTTTTTCCTCTTTTTCTTCTGAAAGGTGAAAACGTTTCCGTGTTAAATTTAGATTTGATGCTTTTCAGTAATTTCCTTGTTTCTGCTTCTAAAAAGAAGAATCAGCTCATTTTCTTGTTTGAGGAAACAAACAGTTCAAACCTCCAGTTTGGTTTGTTCCCAGCTGCACTCGAACACAACACGTCGACGCCTGAGTTCAGTCCACGTGCGATGCATCCGCTCATCCCCCTTTAACCAGTATAGAAAATATGCCAAAAACTCTTTGTTTTTGTACTGGGATCGTTCATCACAATGTCCATTGTGCTTTTTCCCTCCTCCCTGCCTGTTTTATATTTTTGGCGTTGAATCTTTTTTTACTGGTGTTTCGGAGCGTTTCCACGGTGACGAGCCTGTGAACCGACAGATGAACACTGCCTCAAGTACAAATCCTCTCAATCCAGGGTTTTCGTCTTTGTTTGCGTCATTTTGTAGAAACCAGTCACTCACACATGGGACAACTCTGTCAAACTGCAACAACACTTTGACTGTCGGTGGACGAGCAGGACGCAGAGGACGGCGTCCCGGTTACAAGACGAACAGAACCAGGGCGCCGCCGTCACGTCTCGCTCGCTCCACCGATCTCACTAGTCTTCCTGCTGGTCCAGAGAGGTTCCGTCTAAATGTTGAAAACGTAGATTTAGTCCATTTTTTATTTGCTGTGGTCGCCACAGTGGAGGTGCAGCTCTCTGACACCTGCTGATGCACAAACATGAACAAATGGTGGAAATAATTCAGAGGAAAATGCCTTTATCAAGAAAAGAGAAAAGACTTGTGATGTTAGAGATGATTTTATTTGAATTGCATCATATCCTGATCGTGTGTTTGTTCTGTGACGTATCGAAGATGCTGAACTGATCCGTGTCGTTGGAGAAACTTTGTCTGCATAGAAATTAAATCCTGGTTCAACAAGTCCGACTCAAAGTTAAACTAATAACTATATCATGATAATATTCCTGAAGAAATCCACGTTAAACATGAACCAGATCGTCCAACACGTCGTGTAGAGGACGATCGGTGAAGCGACTTCACGAATCTGAGACTCCGACGATTCTTCTGCTTGTTTTAATCAAACTGAGGCTTCGAGTCCAAAATGTCTCCAAACTATATCAAAAGTAAAACCAAGCTTTTTAAAACTTTGTCTGACAGAAACAGATTCATTCAAACTTTAACTGTCTAAATTTAAACCGATTCTACACGTAAACAAACTCTGAACCTGAAATCTGTTTTACTAAACTCCTCTAATTTAAAGGTTCACTGACCTCGAACTCTCGACTACGACAAATAAAATAGAAACGTTTAAAGTCCGAATACGGATCCTGGTGTTTGAACAAAGTCTGAGTCAAGGTTTTAAAGTAGTTTGTTAATTATCAAGACGAATATAAAGACGTCAGACATTTTGTTTTGTTCGGATCAGAAGCTCAAAACAAAGTTATAATAAAGAAACATATAAAAACTGTGGGAAACTTTCGGTTGAAGAAACAAAAGTTATTTATCAGCTGCTTGTTTCTTCTCCAGCTCGGTTTGTGGTTCACTTGCCTTTTAGACGAATGGAGTCCTGATCAGTGAGCAGCTGCTTCCTGTCGCTGCGACGCCACGTGATGCAGTTTGAGTTTCACCTGAGCTGCGAACGCTCCAGGTGACGTTAAAAAAACCATATCAGCGCTCTGTCACATCGACCCCGCCCCCTTCAGACCCCGCCCCCTGGAAATTAACCGTTAAAAAAGGCCCCTCCCATCACCCGCCCCCGACCTCGTCATCCATTTCTAGAAATCTTCTCCGGGAGAAACTGTGCAGTGCTTAAACAGATCTATTTTAATACACAACTCAACATTTGAACAAATAAGAAAAAAGACGTAGAACATTTTTATATTCTTTTATCAAGGAGCAAAAAAAAGAACAGAACATTTCTATCGTTTGCTGGTTCTGCATTCTGACTCTTTGTATGATTTACGCCACAAGGAGGCGCCGACACGACGAGGGCGTTTAGATGGAAATGAAAATGTCTGTTGAAGTAGAAGTTTCTTTGTCAAGGGGACTGTCCAGTGGATAGTGTGTATAGGAAAGTGTTTGTCTTAAATATGCCAATGTAGTTTTTTCTTCTTTATGATGCATTAAAAACTTGATGGATGGACGTTGGTAAATGGTTAAAGAGTAGTCTCACTTTTTTGTACCAAGTTCTTACAAAAAATTGAATCATTAATAAACAAATTCAAGAACAAAACCTTTGATTCCAGTGAGTTTTTGTCTTTTACACAGAATTAAGATCAAATGTTCACTTCAATAAAAATCTCTGACCTCGACAAACACGTTTTGAACTTTCAGGTGATTTATTCATATGTAACAAGTGCATTTTGGTATTAAAAAGGTCAAAGGTCACCGTTTCCAGACATTAACTATCACATTTCCAGGTTTTATTTATTAGGACTCAAACCAGAAGCTTCTGTTCTGCTGAAACGTGAATTCAAAACATTAATAAATGACTATTTATTTATTTAAAGGCATGTTTTGTTTTTACTGTTTATCGACTGGACGTTGTCAGAATGAAATGTGGGTGGAGAAGGTGAAGAAAACAAGCAGCTCTAACACCTGAAATACAAAGAACTAACAAGCTCATAGCAGCACGACAGTGAAACATCAAAGCCTCCGAGTGGAGGGTTCAACCTCTGGAGACAGCGGCTGAGGAGGGTTCAGTCAATCTGCTCTTTTTCAAGCTAAAGGTCAAAGCATCCTGAGAACAGACTTTATTCAGTCTGACACAAAGCAGATCTTTATAAATGTAGAGAAACGTGTCCGTGGATCCAGAGCTGCACCGACCTGCTGCCTCAGGGCGCCACTTCTCCAGCCGCACGGCGAGAAGCGAACACGGTGTGGAAATGTTCGATGAGCAGCTCGGTGAAGATGTTGATGGGCGTCAGAGCCGTGAGGGAGATGGAACCATGACGAGGCCAAACCAGGTTCACCCCGAACACACACGACAAGTTGGACGCACTCATCTTGTTAATGATGCTCTCCTGAGACACCTGAGACGACCAATCACAGACGGTTTCATCATCGATTTCCCACAAACACGTTAAATCAACAGAATAAAACCAAGAAGTACTGATGACTTCAAACACGTGCAACAACGAGTTCGTGACACGTGACTGAAACTGAGTCTTTACGATGTTTAAACCTTGAACAGAAACGATTGTGATCAGATCAGATCAGATCAGATTATATTAAATCAGATTATATCAGACTCACCATGTGGAGGAAACTCAGCAGAAACTTCACCACGATGAAATTATGTTCAGGAAGACTTTCAACAATCTGTTTACACCTCGTCACTCGGAGGATGTTCTCCACATCTGAGACGCAGGAGAAAACGATTCATACATTAATATAAACTAGTTAATAAAGATTAATAAATAACTAATATAGATCATTTCTCCACGATGACTCACTGAGGATGTCCTGGACTTGGCTGTAGACTCGGAACGTGAGCACAGGTTCAGGAAGTTCTCTGAGAAACGTCTTCAGGATCACAGCCGGAACATGGACGTCACCGTAAAGATCAAAGTTCACAGGCTTCCCTTCAAGAATGATAAAAATATATACGTGCATATTTATATATTAGAAAACTCTATAAATTGAGTGATTTATGAATCAAAACAAAGACAAACAGATATTATCATCATTTGTTCTTTAAAACTCAGCTGATAGTAAAACAGACTCAGATCTTCACTTCCTGCTGCTGCAGATAAAGACTCACCGAGGTTATAGAGTTTCTGAACGTCCTTAATGAGCTGAACACGAGCCGAGCGCCGGAAGAGTCCCTCTGTCCTCAGACCTGAGACACAGGGACAGAGACAATGAGACTAGAGACACAGAGACACAGAGACAATGAGACTAGAGACACAGAGACAATGAGACTAGAGACACAGACAAAGATACAAAGAGACACTGAGACAAAGAGACAATGAGATCAGGAACAGTTGTGTAGACAAACTGCTCCACATACAGATATACACTTTGTGTGTTTGTCCTGTGGTGACGATCAGACTCGGGGGGTGGCGGGTGTCTCACCGTTCTCCTTCAGGTATCGAACCGTCTGAAGCAGCACAGGAGGAATCAGCTCGTCCCGGTTCTTCTCTCTGATGCTTCAGACAAACACGTTCGACTAATGGATTAGTTTTGGATCAGTTGTGTGATTTTAATAAAAGCGTCAGTGAACAGACTCACTACTTAAGACTGACTCCAAACTGCTGAGTGGGCAGGGGGGGGCGGGGCGGCGGCGTCTTCACTGAGGGAGGGGCTCCGCCTTTCTGAGCCGCTCGTAACTTTTCATCATGTCTGAGAAAAACAGACAAATTATTATTCTGATTCAAATTAAAACTCACCGTTCTGTTTGTTGTTTGTTGTGACTCGTACCTGAGGTCACGTGACCGGTACCTGAGGTCACGTGACCGGTACCTCAGGTCACGTGACCGGTACCTCAGGTCACGTGACCGGTACCTCAGGTCATGTCACTCGTACCTGAGGTCATGTCACTGGCACCTGAGGTCGCACCTGAGGTCACGTGACTCGTACCTGAGGTCACGTGACTGGCACCTGAGGTCATGTGACTCGTACCTGAGGACGTCAGGCGGGACGATGAGCTGCTCGTAGTTCACGTGTTCTCTCAGTTCGTCCAGAAAGTTCACGTACGTCAACTTCTTCCCAAACTTGTGGCTGAAGGAAACAAAAGGAAACTGAGGAAGTGACGAGAGTTTGCGATTCGACAGGTGAGAAGTTTTCTACCTGATCAGAGGTTTGAAGATGTTCCAGAAGATTCGGATGAAGTTTGTGGGATGAACGACGTAAAGAGTTTTCAGGTTCTTCTTGTATCTGAAACAAAGTGAGGACTTTAGTTTAAGAACGTCTTCGGGTTCCAGGGAGAACAGCGAGGTGACGTACTTCCTGTCGAACTCGTTGTACGCTTCTCGTAACCACTTCATCGACGGCTTGTTGCTGCTCCTCAGACCGTGATGGAAATACACCAGGATGTAGTCCATCTCCACGTACTGGTCCAGCGTGAACTTCAGGTACCTGCACCACAGACAAGTTGTGAGTAACCGCTCTGCGTCACACGTGTGTTTCCTGCGTGCAGCCGGACTCGTGGACGTACTCGAGCAGCCGCCGGTGGTTCAGCTGGTGCGATGGAGGCAAACAGCAGCTGCTGAAGACGATCAACTTCCTGCCGTACTTGTCGTCTCCTGGAGACGGACGAGTTAGAAATAACTTTATTTAAACTCTTTGCATCCTCCACTGAAACAGTTTCTTATTGATTGTGATGCAAGAAGAACAAAGATCCTGATTCCAAACAAACGTCAACGTCAGCAAATCTCAGTTCAATGGTTTTATGATAAATAATCACATCTGAGAAGCTTTAGTCAGGAAATGTTTGAGACAAGTGACGAGTCTCTGCAGGTTCGACTGACCTGAGACCTGGACGATGCCGTGTCGAGCCACGTCATAGTACGGGTGGGAGGAGTCAGGAAGGACTGACGATGGAGCGTCTGTGACACACGTCTGATCTTCCTCCTCCTCCTCTTCCTCCCTCTGCAGCTCTGTCACAGTTAAACACAACAAAACGACAAACAGACGAGAAGAAGCTGGAAAATTCACACAAATGATTTTAAACTGAAAACAGGAAGTCAAACGAGGAGTGAAACCTGGACGAGAAGATTCTGAACTAAAATTAATAAATAATAATAAATTAACATCACAGGTTGATTCAGAAACAAACTAGAAACAGACGATTCCGTCGAAATGAAAACTCTCAGATCAAAACCTAATGTAACCTGATGATTTCATATAAAACCAGTTTAAACATGATTTCATATAAAACCAGTTCAAACATGATTTCATATAAAACCAGCTCAAACATGATTTAATATAAAACCAGTTTATATTTTAAACACATGATGATTTAAATATAAAACCAGTTCAAACATGATTTAATATAAAACCAGTTTATATTTTAAACACATGATTTAATATGAAACCAGTTCAAAACACATTCCTCTGATTATCAGACGCTGTTTTTTCTGAGGGAAGTTTCTTATAAACACAATCATCTGATAAGAGACAGGAAACAATCAGAGGGCAAGAGAACACACAACACAAACACACACATCCAGACCCACACAACACAACCAGTTCAACATGAAGACACACAACCAGTTCAACATGAAGACAGACCACAGAACCACACACACACACAACAAAAAGACACACAACACAACCAGTTCCACATGAAGACACACACGTGTGTAACTTGTGTGTTTTTAAACTCACCAATGTCCGCGAGCTGCTCCAGGTCAGATGCTGACGTCATATCTGCGTCGTCCTGAAAGAGGGAATACGGATGATGACGTCACATTTTTAAACTCGCACCTGAGACATAAAACCTCGTTAATCGAACTAAGTGACGGTGTGACGTCACGAGTTTACCTGTCGAAGCGCCACGTGGTGTCAGAGGTTTAGATCAAACAAACAAACAGGAAACAGCCAAATGAGCTCAGGTGAGTTTCAGAGTAAAAAGTGAAACTTCCTCAAACTGGAGCAGCGACGGTCTGCGCATGTGCAGGAGGAGGAGGAGGAGGAGGAAACTATTTCTTTATTCAAATGATAACAAATCTCTTTCATCTTCACATGTTCTCTACAGTCTTCTTTCGATTATATTCTACAGAGATCAAAGGAGTCCCAGCTTCACAGGAACTTCAGCTGAGATAGAAACAAGAATCTGCAGAAGAAGAAGAAGAAGAGAGAAGAAGAAGAAGAAGAAGAAGAAGAGAAGAAGAGAAGAAGAAGACGTGCAAACAAAGAGAAGATCAGGTTGTGTTGCTGTAAAGTGGTGAAAACCTGACCCCTGCTGGACAGAAGTGGGAAGTACAGCAGCTCAGTGATGATGAACCAAACATTAGTTTCTGCAAAATGTTAAACTGAATTTATTTAATTGTCAGATTCTGAAAAGTACTGATTTCAACTCTCCGGCTGAAACTTGGGGGGTTGACACATTTTTACTGTTTTTACAGATGTGGAATTTTGAAATGTCAAAATGTCAGAATTTAATATTTTGTCAAAGAAACAATAAAAGTTCCAAAGATATTAAATGTACAATTATATAAAATAAAAGATATGTCAGAAAAAAAACAGGAACAACCAGAGAGATTTTCCACGTTTTTGCTAAAATCACAAAAAAAAGGATAAATTGTCAAGATGCGCTGATCTGAGCTAAATGCTAACATGAGCATTACAGTTTAATACTTAACACAAGGTTCTAGACAATCATAATAATTCATTCTAATAATTCATAATTCAAGTATTTCAAGTTCTCTTTTTATTTCCATGGATGTTTCCTGAAAACATGAAACACGTGGTTCAGTATTTCTGTATTGAAGGAAAATCAGGACGATAAAAACCAACAATAAATAGAAAATATGAACATTCAATCATCACTAGTCAGAACATTTTAGATCCTCGTTGTGCTTCAGTATTTTTTATCTTTTAAAATCTGTTTTGTATTTTAATTTTCAGGAAACAACAGATTAGTTCTCGTTTGCTTCTTATCAGCGTTCGACAGCCACAGTTCAGTTCAGTGTTTGTGTTCACGATGATAAACACGACACCGGGGACGAGACTGGCAACACAATCTGCTCCTATCAGCTGCACACAGACACACAACACGCAGACACACAACAACACAACACAGCCAGCAGACACACAACAACACAACCAGCAGGGACACAACAACACAAGCACCACACAGCAGAGTGTGTGTCTGAGGACATAAAAACAAAAAGGAGGTTGGATGTGGTTTTGTGTGATTATGTAAATGAGGGGGGGGGACAGGGATGTGACCCAAATGTGAGGAAGAATAACGAGGAGTTGATCTCAGAAGATTCAGTCAAACTGAGACGAACCGACTCGGAGCCGGAGGCTGAGGTTTAAATCTAATATTCTACTGATTCTGTCTCTTGATCGTTTGTCTGGTGGGAAACACGTTGTGTTAATTAATCTATTGTTGTGTCTTTAGAGAGAAAAACAGGAAACATCGTCCAACTCAAATTTAAATAAACCAATTAAACCCAAATCCTTTTGGTCCTGGTCCTGGTCCTAGTCCACGTCCAGGTCCCTGTGGTCCAGGTCCAGGTCCTGGTCCTAGTCCACGTCCAGGTCCCTGTGGTCCAGGTCCTGGTCCAGGTACAGGTCCAGGTCCTGGTCCTAGTCCACGTCCAGGTCCCTGTGGTCCTGGTCCAGGTCCCTGTGCTGCAGCTCAGCCTCCAGCAGAGGTCCACATTGAGCAGAGGACCTGGTGGAGCTGTGACCTGCGGACTTCCTGAGGTCACGTGACTGATGATGAAATGTTTCTGTTCACATTAATGCTCCAGCAGCACAATAGAATTTATCATTTTTTATAAAATGTTATATATTTATTCTAAAAGGTGATTTCAGGGATAATTTATCTAAAAATCACAGAAAAAAGTGCTGGTGTTGAACATGAGTCTCTGAGCTCTGCCAGGGGACAGTCAGCTGAGGGGCCCCCAGCCCCTCAGACCCCCAGCACCTCGGCCCTCAGCCCCCAGCACCTCGGCCCCCAGCCCCTGGCCCCCAGCACCTCGGCCCTCGGCCCCCAGCCCCTGGCCCCCAGCACCTCGGCCCCCAGCCCCTCGGCCCCCAGCCCCTGGCCCCCAGCACCTCGGCCCTCGGCCCCCAGCCCCTGGCCCCCAGCACCTCGGCCCCCAGCCCCTGGCCCCCAGCCCCTCGGCCCCCAGCCCCCAGCCCCTCGGCCCTCCAGCACCTCGGCCCCCAGCCCCCAGCCCCCAGCCCCTCGGCCCCCAGCCCCTCGGCCCCCAGCCCCCAGCCCCCCAGGACCTCGGCCCCCAGCCCCTGGCCCCCAGCACCTGGGCCCCTCGGCCCCTCGGCCCTCGGCCCCCAGCGTTACAGAAGCGCCTAATTCATTTCCTTTGAATCTCAAGGTCGTGATGATATCGTGGATTCGCTGCAGCTTCATGTGATAAAATACAGGTTTCAGAATGTGACGTCATTTCATTCATGCAGAAGAACACACACACACACACACACACACACACACACACACACACACACACACACACACACACACACACACACACACACACACACACACACACACACACACACACACACACACACACACAGTTGTGTTGAGATACTGATGTATAGAGAACGTGCCTCTCATCTGTTGCTAGGGGCAACGACCAGATGCAGTTTGCAGATAGCGACAGTTCAGCGGTTTGTTCGGCGGCGCTCTGTGTTCGTGGAGATTGGTTCGTTGTATGAAGATAAACTCCAAGATTCATCAGCTCCTGTGTTTGTCATCAGCTTTATTGTTGATTACATTTCAATAAGGACCCTCAAAACAGAAAGGACCAGATTCAGCTTTTCATATTTAAAGCTTTAAGACCTTTCCTCTACGGAGGGGATTCAATTAAAGAAGCTCAAATTAGAAAAGTTATCTTAAGAACATGCAAAGTTTAACAGACTAACCAAAGTGAAAAACTACTTTTATTAATAAAACCAAGTGGCTGCTACAGAGGTAACAGGGAAAACGAGGCTTTGTGATCTAGTAGCTATTTACATGTTGAAATTCACTTTCTGCCGTCTCCGCTCAGCACTTTGGTTCCTCCTGACAACTCGGGGACGGTTTTCAGCAGCGGACTAATCTCTGGTGGAGGAACATGTTCACATTGGTTTTTATTTAGTCTTTGAAATAATGAGCTTTATGACTCTGGAAACATTCAGGTTTTAGTTAAATCTGCACATGAAGAAAGAAAAATCTGTAAATATAACGAAGCTTGAAGCTGTGAACTCACGACTGGATCCGACCGGAGGAGACTTTCCTTCAGGATCAGATTCAGACTCTGACACCAACAGTTAAAGTTCACGAGGCTCCAGAGCTCGTCGATCCAAACTGATCCTGATGCTGCTGCTCGTAGAAATACATGTTCGTCTGAGTCATCAGGTCAAACACAGCAGAGTCCAACACCACTTCATCCATTCATCAACGGGCGAATCAGGAACCACTCAATCGAGCACAAAGGAAACAGCACGTCAGACTCGTGAGTCCAGAGGCTGAGACTCGAATGAGTTCAAACAGAGAGAGTTGATTGACAGCTGAGCGTTTCCTCGTCGTGCTCTGACCTGCGACTCGGGAAGTTGTTTGAACAACAGCAGCGAAACTCAAATATGTGGCGACGCTGCCAAAGAATGTGAAATGTTTATTTAATGGTGCCAGTGAATTAGAGCAGAACTCAGTTGGGATGTTCTAGTTTCTAGTTTCTAGTTTCTCCGACTCCTGCTGCTTGTTAAAGATTCATCTGAACTGGGCAGCGAGGTTCTTACTGGTTATTGAACATTAGTGGTTTAGAGAATCTGCTTCTTCACTGAAAGTTTCCAATAAATCAATAACAACATAAGTTCTGTTGAAACTCTTCAGGTGAATTCTGACAAACAGACGTTTCATCAGTTTTATTTTTCCTTGAAACTGAAACTTTGGAGGATTCAGTTCTGGTCTCATCAGACTCTTTCCTTCTTTGACTCTCCGAGCTGCTGCTTCTCGGCTGCAGACGGAGGAGGTCAGCTCTCCTTCCTGTTGGAGACCTGCTCACCTGGTGTGTGGGTGAACTGCATGCAGCACTGAATCAGTCCCCCCCCCCACAGGAAGCTGTTGAGTAACCAGGAGGAAGTGGCTGCACGGAAATATCTCAGATGATGTTTGTTCTCAACAAACAAGAAGTTAACGTGTGTAAACCAAACCTGATATGAGACAGTGTTTAGAACTGGAAACCTTCTTTCCACATTGAGCTGGTTTCTGCTCGGGAGTTGAACATTTGAATCTTCCAGCCTCTTTGTGTCCAGGCAGATGCAGAGTGTATTTGAAGCCTGAATCCTCAGGCCTCGTTCAGCCTCACGTGACGGACACATCGCAGAGCGGCTCGGAGGCTGTGACTCACAGGGACGCACCTCAGAGGAAACATCCTGGATTGGATTCGCTCAGCAGTTTGTCACAGTCTTTTCAAAAGGCAGCTTCCCACTGCAGGCCGACAGCAGAGGCGGCGACAAGGCCTCTTAATTAGGAGACGCATTACCGGACCGCAGCAGGTTAATGCGTCTCCTGAGTACTGCAGGGGCCTCACCTTATCGATCAGGACGCGAACATCCTGCCGCTGCGTCCTCGTCCCTGCGGAGCTTCAATAAAGCTCCTCTACTCATCTCATGGTGACAACTCATCACGCCACGCTGACGGGCGGCGTGTCCGAGTCCTGAGACGGACACGGAGCTGTGTGTCTGTGTGAAGGACGGAGGAGTGGACGTCCCGCAGAGGACGAACCATCCGTGATTTATCCAAGTCCTGGAGGGACCTTCCCTCTGGAGTCACCTCCGAGAGGACGACATCACAAAGTGTTCGTCCACTCACCAGGTTTAATGTGTGAAGGGAAACTGGGTCTCATTCATTCCTGCTGAACTCATTCCACTAATTAACTCACTATTTTAAATGAAGAAATACAAATATATGAGAGATTTTGTACAAATTGATGAACAAATACGCAACATTAGCATGTTAGCATTTTCATTATCAGCCTTCTGACTTTACCTTTTAGCTCAGACGGTATTTCCTGTGTCGACATGTCTTCAGAAAGTGTCTGAGCACATTTGACTGAAGTTATTAATAAGAACAGTTTGTGGTAAGTTTCCCTCTGAGCTGTGATGTTCCACCTCTTGGTTCCTCCATCAGAACAGGATCCTCCGGGTCGAGCCGCCGCTCGGCCTCCATCGGGCTGCGCTCGGTGCTCAGGTGGTCACTGAGGCCGAGCCAGGCCTGCAGGCCCCTCTGGTGCGCCGCCTCCTGGCCCCCGGCCCCCCCGAGCCATCCTCAACCCCTGCCATGTGGGACGACAGATGGACGACTTCCCACGACAACGTGCACGGCTCGAGCTAAATGCCAAATCTCCTGCACGGCCGTCGTCAGACGAGAAGCCAGAGGCCTGAGGTGCTGCAGCTTCTAGGTTAACGCTCAGGAAGGAGGCGAATAAAGGAGTCACCGGAACATGAGGAGGTTTGGAGGTGAACCTCTGAGGAGTCTCCGTCACTCCCTGGATGAAGACCGATGATTACAGGTCATCACATATTTTCTATTCTGTTAAAGACTCAGCATCATCATGAGGTCAGATTCATGATGGATTCTAACGTGTTTCATCAGACGTTTCTCCGGCTTCAGAGACTGGAGCTCAGTTCATGAAGCTGCTCTCAGTGTTTGTGACGCTTTGAAGCAGAGGAACTCAAAGAGTCACGTCTCGGTCTCATTTCTTAAATCACTGAGACGAAGCTTCACAGGAACCGAGCCACAGTTTGAATCCTGTTCCTCAGAAGCTCCGCCTCCATCACAGTTCATCAGGAAAATGCTGAAACACATTACAACCTGTCAGGATCCTCAGAGGATGAACCCCACTGATATTAATATGATCTTTTCCTCTGGCTCCACCAATGAGGAGGGACAATGACATTCTGTGTTGATGGTCGTGGTGCTCAGAGGATGAACCCTAACCATGTGAACCACTTCTACAGACGCTCACAGCTGAGAAATAAATCATTTTGAATTCATGTATTCAAACCTTGTTGTTGTGTAAAAACAAGAGCAGACACACACAGAGACACACACACACACACACACACACACACACACACACACACACACACACACACACACACACAGAGACACACACACACACACACACACACACACACACACACACACACACACACACAGACACACACACACACACACACACACACACACACACACACACACACACACACACACACACAACACACACACACACACACACACACACACACACACAGACACACACACACACACACAGACACACACAGAGACACACACACACACACACACACACACACACACACACACACACACACACACACACACACACACACACACACACACACACACACACACACACACACACACCACACACACACACACACAGACACACACACACACACACACACACACACACACACACACACACACACACACACACACACACACACACACACACACACACACACACACACACACACACACACACACACACCGTGCTGGACTGTTGCTGAGGCTTATTTTCTGAGACACAAACACATGTTCTGAATATGAGCTGAAATATCTGAACTGTTATTTTATACAACGTGTTAATGTTTCATTTAAAGATATAAAATGATCGACAGGATGATTGAGATCTTTCTAAAGAGGTTATGGACGATCATCGTCTTCTTAGATCTTCATCTTCATCATCATCACGTCCAGGAGAACATGATCCTCACACATCTCTGACCTGAGAGCAGCAGAACGCCGGCTCAGCTCGTTCCCACAGGAAGCTGATGGGAATCGTGATCTCTGCAGGATTCAAACCACTCGTCTCTATTCTGGGTTCGGTGATTACAGCTCGTCTCAACTTTCAGCTCTTTGGATCTATTTCTGCTGTCGAACCACGACGAGCTCCAGGTCCTCCAGTGAAGCATCTCCACTGATACAGATTCACCACTGTAGTTATTATGTATATATATATATATGTGTATATATATATATATATGTATATATATATATATATGATATTTGCTCTTTGACACCGTGTTATTGGAACTTCTTACTGAAGAACTTCATTTTATTTTATATTTATATTTTGTCATGTAGTAGCTTATTCTTCATATTTGTATATTTTCAGAACAGCTGAGGTCTGAACTCGAACATTTCATTTGACCACCGGACAAAACAAAATCATCTAACTTCACTTACATTCATTTAACATCGACAGTAGAATAAATATAATTAAAACATGTGGAAAACATGATTAGTGTGTAACCCTTCAACACAGACTGGAGCCTGTGATGTGAGGACGTGACCTTGGAGTCGTGCGTGGAAACTGCTCCTGGGACAAAGCTGCACTTTGAAACGTCGCCGCTGACTGGAAATAAACTGGGGAAATAAACTGGGCGTGTCGGTTCAGACGGTGTTGACTCAGGAAGAGGACGCTCTTGAGAAGCAGCCACTTGTCTGCTGGTGTGAGGATATAACAGCAGCGTGGTGTTTGTCCTCTGTGTGTGTCTGTGTGTGTGTGTGTGTACTCGCAGCGCTCCCGGTTTATTTATGCTCATTATGCTTTTTCCATCCTGGACCGAGGGCGGCTGCAGCCTCCTCCTGCCAAGTGAGCGCCCTAGTTGCATTTGGCAGTTCTCCTCAGGCTGCGCTCCAGCGCACACAGAGCACCTGTCGGCTGTGACAGAGCGGCCTTGTTCTACCTGAGTCAGTGCAGCCGAGTGGCTCTGATTTAAATAAACCATCAACACATTACTTACATTTACACTTTAAACGCTTCCAAAGAACTAAAGCTTCCTCACAGCCGGAGCTGGGAGCTGAACGAGGATTTCACACATGAACTGTGTAAAACATGTTGTGTAGTTGGTGTTTGTGAAGCAGCAGCAGCAGGTTGTTCCTGACATGTTGTGTAGTTGGTGTTTGTGAAGCAGCAGCAGCAGGTTGTCGGGTCCGACTCGTTCAAACAGGAACATGTGGGGAACATCCAGGCGAGGGGCGGAGCCTGTAGAGCAGCAGGGGCGGAGCCTGTAGAGCAGCAGGAGGCCGGACATGACGTATAAACTCTGCTGTGGAAAGATCAGTGTTGTTTACAGCTCATCCACACCGCGGCCCTCAGCACCAAAAGATCTGGAATCTCCTCGTGTTTCCAAGTTGACGTCTTCGTCTTCTACGTGTACGGCTCCTCTTCTTCATCCTGAGATGTTTGTTCTTCCAGTTTCACGTCCGTCACGTGTTAGAAACCTCATCAACACGTCCACTCGCTCTCTGGGAAGCTTCAGGACATTTTACCAGGAGGCTGCAGGAGAAGATCCAGAGAATGTCCAGAGACACTGACTCAGACATTTGTTCTCACATAGAGAACCTGCAGAACATGTGAGGAACACGTGAGGAACATGTCAGAACCTCCAGAACATTTCTGTAACATGTCAAAGTCTTTTATGACAACAACACTCATAGAATCACTTCCTGTTTAAGTTGCAGTGGTTTTAGTTTTGATATAGTTTCTATGTTCCAGTTGTCAGAGTGTCGGTCTTCACGCGTTATCGCGGTCGGAGCTGAGACCTCTTCGCCCGCAGCTCGTCATCAGGGTGGAACCTTGATTTTTGAGCCATGTTTTTCTACATGGGACGGGCTCGCTGATAAAAATAGCCACACTGACCAATAACAGGGAGGCTGGTGCCAACAGTCGCTCGCCACCCACCAGCACAAGTCCTCAGCACCTGCTCCTGCGTCCAGTTTGTGAGTGTGTGTTGCCTGGAAACCAACATTCCCCCCTCAGTGGAGCTGAACTTTAATATGATGGGCCCAGTGTGTGTGTGTGTGTGTGTGTGTGTGTGTGTGTGTGTGTGTGTGTGGGGGGTTGTTGTTTACCTTCTTGTCAGGAACAATCTGATTTCAATGATTTCTATCAGCCTCCATCAGTCAAAACTTCTGATGCTGCGTCTCAAACACGATCACAGATGTTTGGACTAAAATATGATTTTCAAAGAAAACTGTAGTTGCTTCAAACCGTGTGAACAGTTGAATCCTTCAATCAGAATAATAAAGTGTAACTGGAGGTGTGTTCCCGCGGAAACACGTTGAACACGTTGAGCCGGAAACTTCAGCTGGAGCGTGAGGACGTGGAGACGAGCAGAGACACGGCCGCTGAGCGTGAACTTAGGTTTCACTGTTACTGACGACCACATCGTGTCTGTCACCGTTTGAAAAGGGGAAGAAACACTGGGCTCAGTTTCCTCTGTCGTCGTTCATCGGGACCATTTAGGAACACGACCCTTGACCTCGGACTGATCAGGACGTTTTCTCTGAGACTCTGAAGCTTCTCTTGATCTGGAGATGAAGGTCTGAAACCAACAAGGCGTGTCATGTTGTCCTGAGCATCTTTTGTCTGCAGCTTCAATAATCTGAAAAAGACTTAACATTTACAGTTTCAAACTTCTGAGGAAAGTTTGAGTTCCTCGTATGAAATCCGGTTCCAGCTGGAAACCATTAGTTCTCAGTGTTTCAGGCGGTAAAGAGACAGAAGTGAAGACGGAGATGTTCCTGCCTGGTGGACAGTCTTCAGTGGACCATCAGACGCTAATCAACTGTGTGTGTGAGCACAAATAAAAACCTCATATGTGCCTGATATTAGACACACGTGAAACTCCTGTCGGGGGGTTTTCAGTGCACTAACTACAACCAGAGCGTTTCCCTGGGCAGCGTGAGTGGGCCTCTGCATTCAGAGCTGCTTTCCCTCCTCCAGCTTCTGCTTCTGAGAGAGTCTCTCCCGGGCGTCTCTCTGCTCGGTGAGGACTCACACGTCGGATTGTCTCTGCGTCGAGCAGCTGATGTTTCCTCTGCTGAGGACACAGAAACAATCAGTTTACAGAAGCTGCAGGTTTGGTTTTGTATCATTTCAGCTCAATGTGTCTCTCAGCAGCGCAGAGACGTTCGTCACTCTGGACCCGAGACGGACAAAAAGGGCAAAGCTCTTATTAATCGAGCTGAAGATTCATTTTACTCAACTAAATAGAAGATGAACTTAATTAAGATCCGAGGTAGAACAGTGGAAGATGGAACCAGACAGAACCCAAGGGACGAGGAGGAGAGAGAATCAGAGCCGATGATTGACAGCAGCTTTAACATCTGAGCAGCTGACATTCATCTACCTCATCAGCTTTGACTCCGCCCCCCAGACTCCTGCAGGTAGACACAGGAAACGTTTCATTGGATTTCATTTCATAGGGAGAAGAAACAGGTTGAAGCAACAGGACACATTTAAAAATGTAAAAGAGGTTTCAGAACAATCTATAATAGTACTAATTATGAATTCTATAAATATAGATTTTGTTTGTAGAGCTCAGTTTCCCCCATGGCCTCAGGTATTGATCAGGATGTAGATTAAAGCAACATGATCCCACCACCAACACTACATGTACTTAATGTTTGTCTGAATCATCTGACGGTGAGATCAGCAGGAAATGGTACAAATGTGTGTCCCGAGCTAAAATCTATAACATTTAAATTTATTTCAAAAGTATATTCCTCCCACTTGTTCCTGAGGGTGTTAACGTTCTCTGTGCAGCTGAGTCCTGTCGGGGGGGTTGGGATTCGATCGGTGGAGGTTTGCTGCCAAACCTTCCTTCAGATGTTCAGATGATTACCAGGATCCACAGAGGTGTGTCTTCATGTCCTGTTTTACACTTGTTCTGCAAATTCCTTTATAACCATCTCATAAATTAGAACTGAACGTTGCTTTTTACTGGCAGCTGATAAACGTCTTTATCTAAAGTCAACCATGTCCTAAAAAAGATAAAGAATAAAGGAGCCTGACGAGTTTACTTAGAAAGAGAGTGTGGGTGTGTGGAGCTTCAGTGTTGTCAGAAGGAGGAGGTTTGTACACACAGATAAGATTTTGCATCGTGAGCTAACAAACGACTTCACATGACAGCAGCAGATCTGAGACGTGCATCTGGAAGATCAGTTAATATCTGTGTGATGTCGCCAGCTCGTAGCTATAAACTGTAAATGTGTCGCATGTCCATCCGGTTGCATGAGACCTGATCCAAGAGTAAAGGCTCCAGATCCTCACAACACGTTAAACATTCAATACAATGATATAAAAACCAAACGCTATTTTAATAAAACACACAGATGTTCTGTTTCATTGTCCTGCAGCTTCAGGTCAAATACAGACATTCATCTCAATGTGATAATTATATTTAAAGATTGATAAAATAAAATGTATATCCTGTAACTGAACAGAAATGAGAAATCCAGTAATCTTTATGATTAACAGATCAACAGCAGGAGCCTTTAGATAGATGTGTGACCTCCTCCATTTTCTCTGATGTACATATGTCACTGTATCATCTGCATACATTCGAACATGATAGGACTATAAGTGGACCTAGAATAGAGCCCTGTGGAACACCAACATCTACGAGTCATTGATCCTTAACATCGTCACTTCTGAGTTCACGAGAATATTTAAACCATCGTAGCAGGAAAACATTTCTACAATTAATTCTACAATCTTCCCCCGGATCAAACACCATGAATCTAAGATGTTGAACAGATTTTCTTTATTATAGAAACATCAGTGCATCGTGATGAAGATGACACAATCCTTCCTTCTCTCTCCAGTCCTACACCTCCAGATGAATCCATCTAAAGAACCAAGGAGCAGACGTGTGAACCTCCAGTCCTCCAGCTCATCCAATCAGCTTCACCCCCCAACGTCTTCTGGACACAGGCCATTTATTCAGATTTCTACCATTCGCCCAGAGATATGGTGATAAATTGACTTTGACCGCAGAAGAGCCGTTACACCCCCCCTCCACCCCCCACCCCCGCCCTCCACCACCAAGTCAGAGGCTTCTTGTCAGGATATAAAGCGGCTGCAGTGAGACAAGGACGACTCTCCTGAACGCTCCACTGCATAACAGCAATCACACTCAGGCGTAATGTGTGTGTTCATGTGTGTGTGTTCATGTGTGTGTGTGTTCATGTGTGTCTTCATGTGTGTGTGTTCATGTGTGTATGCATGAACATGTGTGTGCTCGGTGCAGGGAGGTGGGGGGCAGCGGCTCGTGCTCTCACTTTCAATCTAAATGCACATGAATCATGTCACATCGCCCCCTTCAGTCTGACGCGCTCACTGCTTCTCCCTCGTCGCAGATCAACAGGAAGCTGGAGACGTTTCCTCCGTGAAGCAGCTTCGGGCTGTGGATGGTTCAAGGTCAAATTCAGGAGATTACAGTAGGTGGCAATACATATTTATACAGGAGAGGAAATACTCAATCCCCCACATCTGTGAGTCTAACTGAGCATTTGTGACAAATTTGAAAGAATTATTTTAAAGCGTTATCACATGATCACAAGGTCACAGTGACCCTTGACCTTTTACATCAGAATTCTAATGAAGGAATTCAAGGCCTCGATCTTAAATGTTTGAGCTGTAACTCGTTAAAATCAGACGTATAAAAAGTTGGGGGGTTGGCGTTGTGACAGCGGGAGGCTTTCCACTGTCCGTCATCTGAGCTGCTGTATTATCCCTCGCAGCGAGAGACGCGGCAGGAATGCTCTGGTGGTGGTGGTGGAGGGGGAGGGGGTTCAGTCTATAGTTAGAGGGCTGACTGCATGCTGCACCTGTCCCCCGCCCGTCAGGACACTGATCACACCTCCGAGGTTTACTTCAACAAAAAAACTGCTGAAGATGTTTTTTTAAATCTGGACCAGTTCTCTGGTTCTAACTGGTTTCATGGTGTTCACTGGTCACAGGTCATACAACAGGATGATGCTCAGGTGAAGAAGTCAAGTGCATTTTAATGTTTGTGTATTTAGTGTCTGTAATACGCACAGAGACTTCATATTGATCCCAGCTGTTCACATGTGATAGAAAATCTATAGAGAGGAGTCGTCATATTCTATAACCACATGAATCACTGCAGCTGAGGGACACGTCTCAGTGTGAAGTCAGAATTAGACGATAATTGTTGTGCTAAAAGATCCATTAGACGTGTCATACATCTGCTGTTAGTGACCCCCTCCATAACGAGGCCCTGTCACTGTGACTTACAGCATCGAGGACTTTAAAGGCCTCCGGGCTGCAGGTGCACGTGTGCGTCCTGCTCACCTGGAGACTCACCTGGAGACTCACCTGGAGACTCACCTGGAGACTCACCTGGAGACTCACCTGGAGACTCCATGGGAATAAGACATGTCACATCACATTAGACGGAGAGAAGATGGTGCTTCACTCTCCTGCAGCTGATCTGGGACCAGCTGATCAGAGGCAGGAGAGACTTGGTGATGAAAACAGGACTTTATCACCGGGGAGCTGTGATGAGATGGAACTGCTTTTCTATTGGCTGCCCCTGAGTGACAGCTGTCTACGCCTCCCTCTGTTGTCCAGGAGGAGGCGCTGACAGATGTGACAGATGTTTCATAATAAAGTGTCGCACTGGACAAACACGTCTTCTGTTTCTACGCAGCAGAGGAGGAAGCTGCTGATGTGTGGAGGGTTTTATCGTCACAGGCAAAGTGTGGTGTCGCCCAGGAGAGGGGGCTCCATGTCCTTGTCAAGGACCTAATTACTTAAAGCAGGAACAGAGAGGGGGTGGGGGGGGGGGGGATAACCTCTTATGTTGTCATCTCCTGAATCGATCCTGTGCGACAGCTCAGTGGTCGTTATAATATCAAGTGTTAAATATATGTTTGAAACCTGGGGGGGGGCTCGAGGCCTTGAATCCTTTATTAGACTGTGCTAATGTACAGTGCTACTATAACAATGCTAATGTACAGTTTTAAGGCAAAGTGTTAGCATAGCAGCTAGTTATGCTAAGTTCAAAAGATTCAAACTTTGATCTGTTTCATCCACAGTTTGATGAAGTTCTGACTTTTTCAATGATTCTAAACTTCTTAATTCTTCTGTTGGTTCTGGTCCTCAAGGGCTCGGACGTGGTTCCTCCTCAGTCATGAAGCAGCAGGACGAGTATTTACTGGCGGGGGTCCGCACATATTTGTCCGAGCTATTTTGAGACGAGGGAAACCCCAACCTGACGCAGGCCTGAAACTGCTGAGTAGCTGGAGGACGAGGGCGTCTCCGGGTCGAGGGTCCGACTGACGACGCTTCACCTCCAGCAGGCACACGTTCACCGGCAGCTCTGCTGAGTGACAGTTAGCATGAGATGCTAACACCAGGTTTGATTTCCCTTGAGCCTTTGCTTCTCTTGCTTCCTCCACTTGTTGTGTCTCTGTAATGACACAGGGCAGCGACGTCTCTGCGCCTCAGATAATTATCGTCCTCTGGACAAGAAGATCCTGCCCAGGAGGACTAATTGTAGCTTCGCTCGTCATGGCCTGAAGAACAATTACAGAGAATCAGAGAGGAGACAGGAAAAGAGGCCGAGCAGAAGATGGGAGCTCGACTGATTCCAAACAAACAGTCTGTTGTCGAGTCCCCGTTGAAAACCACTCAGACTCTTAATGGCAAACAAGGTGTGAACGAGTCCAAAGAATCTTGATCAGATCTGGTTTGTGAATTTGTCTGAAACTACAAAAGTCCAGAAGCTGAAACTCATAAAAGCTGAGCAGGAGGTCGAGTGTGGAGGTGAAGAATCGTTTCATGTTTAATCCAGAGCAGGTTTCTCGTTGTGACTCATCGGACCGAGGGCTGGAGTTTCAGCTCGTCTCCTGCTGGAGACCAGACGGAGGTGAGGAGGTGAAAGACAAACCTGAGACGAGTCGAGTGTGGGAGTGACAGTGAAGGAGGAAGGACGACAGGAACCAGCGCTGATAGGGTTTCTCCGCTCGGTGACCTCTGCAGCAGAGTGATCGGCTCGATACGTTTCTCTGAGCCGCTCGATGAACTGTAATCAGGAGACTGAGGACAGAAGTCAGAACCTCCGTGTGTCTGATGAACTCCACACACAACGTTCAGGTTGAACTTTCTAATGACAGAACTTCTCCACACGTTGCTTCAGCTCGTAAGGTTGTTGTGACCCCGTCCTTTGGTGCTGCTGCTGCTTCACAGGAGAAACACCAACTACACAACATGTTTTACAGAGGTTTTCTAGAGTTCATGTGTTCATGTGACAAAACGTGTCAGTGAGACACTGACACGACTTGAAGCTGTGAGTGTAAAGTCTCTAAGTTGGAGTTCGAGCCTTCATGAGGCTGAAAGACAAACAGGAGAGAGGGTCCTGAGTGGCTCAGCAGCTTATTGATTGGGTTCCACAGAAGCAGTTTGTCTTATCTCACAGTGCAGCTGCTCCTGATACAAAGCACAAGGTCCTTCTTTCCTTCTGCCACAGGAGGAACTCCTTCACGTGCACCTGAAGGAGCAGTGAGGGACCCAGCTGACGACTGGACGCTGGGTCCTTCACGTGCACCTGAAGGAGCAGTGAGGGACCCAGCTGACGACTGGAAGCTGCAGCCGTCAGCTCTTCTCAGCCGTCAGGTTGTGTTTGTCTATTACTTGATAATTGTGATTGTTGGCCCGAGGGCGAACTCCACTCTGGAGAGTTAATGGTGTTTTTACTGGTTTTGAGTGTTGATGCACAAAGTGACTGAGTCGACTCTGAGGCTCCAGTTGTTTATCATTCATCACTTTCAGATAAGAACAAGTGACTAATTTAACCTTTAAATATGGACGAACACAATCAAACCTGCAGTGACGGAGACGATATGAGAAGATCGTGGAGTTTTTCATATTTAATGAGACATGTCATGTTTTTAAATTGTGTTTTAGAGATTTTTTTGGGAATGTAAAAGTTCTGCGATGTTAAAAAGCTAAAATTCTTCGTTAAAGGGAGAAACTCTCCTGAAACATCTCGTCACTACTTCCTCATCAAGCTGATATGTTGTGACATCACCATGCCATGTATTTGCATAATGCTCAGACACGCCCCCTAACGAAGCAGGTAAAGTGAGAGCGAGGCCGACAGTTCCTACACGTGCTGGAAGCAGTGGACCAATCACAACAGAGCGGACCAGCTGACCAATCAGAGCAGACTGGGCTTCATCAGGGGGAGGGTCTTAAAGAGACAGGAGGTTTGAGACAGCGGCTGAAAAGAGGAGCTGCAGCGATGATCATCTCCAGGTCGTTGTCTCAGATGTTCCAGCTCCTTCCTGTGCTTCGCTTCCTCGTCTGAGTCCATCTCTTGTGGTATCATCCATGAACGTGACCCTCAGGTTCCCCTTGTGTGTGGCTGCACAGGGATCAGCCCCCCCCCTCCTCTTCCTCCCTCCTCTTCCTCCCGGGGCCTTTTACTGTTCAGCACTAATCGTGGTCGAGCTCTCTGCTCTGTGGCGTGTTTTCCGACCACATGTTTGTGTTTTCATGCGCTTCATCAGCACAGCGGAGCCTGGAGAGATTTTACTCTGTGCAGGGGAGGAATGGTTATCGACTGGCCGCCCCCCCCCCTCTCTGACGGGGCCTGTAACCTCAACATGACTGCTAACGTGTGCGTTTGTTTCCTCACGTGGGACGAGGCCCCCGCACCAGGAGCCGCTGGTTTCTGATGGATGATACGAGCTGTTGATGAGCCCGGTGCGTGATGGGTAATAGAAGCTGTAACGGCCCGTCAGAGGCGACCTCCTGTGATTGATGCGTCTCCGGTGGACGCAGATCACAGAGCGGGGACACTGCTGAAACAATGACACCAGGTCACATGGTCCATGGTCCATCAGCAGAGGGAACAGGCTCTGAGAGAATTTCTTAGTTTTATTACTGGTTTAATGTTTTCAGCCTCTCGTCAGCAAACACTTTGTTTAATGAACAAATCCACTGAGAAATAAATAAAGACATTAGATTGCAATGATGATTAGAAACTGTAGAAACACTGGAAGTAAAAGGAAAACTAGAACAAAGCATTTATATATAAATATCGTAGTAAAATGAAATAAGTAAATGAAAACTTTCTGTTAGTTTTCTGTTAGAGAACTTTTCTGTCCCCGTTAAACCTGCTGCATCGTCTCCTGCTCGGGTTGTTAGCAGTTAGCAGTCGACCTCTGACCTCTGACCTCTGACCTGCGAGCTGTTAACGAGACCAGAGAAAGTTCCTGCTTCATTGGTGTGAGACATCTGAGACGAGTGACAGCGAGGGAGCAGGTGGACGCAGAGCGACCCCCCCCTCCGCTCCAAGCCTCCGCCCAGCAACACTAATCCTGACTGATGACTCAGTTTATAATAAAACATCGTCTTTACACTTCAGTTAATAGTTTCCAGCTCAAGGGACAGAAATAAAACCACGATTCTGGTTTTAAATTACATTGTAAACTTATCACATTTCATCTGGAAGGGACCTTGGATTCACTCGGTCACGTCTTCTCAACTCACTGAAACCAACAGAACATTTAAAAAGTCAAAGTCTGAAGTGACGTTTGTGGAGAAACTCTAAAAACCGTTTGACCTCATTCGAACTCACTCAGCCGTTGTTTCTACTTCATTATCTGCTCATTAATTGATGTCACAGGAAGTCGGCCCCTGAGAGCGGAGATTTAGACGTTCAGCAAAGTCCTTCACACGAGCCTTGGAGACGAGTTCTGTCTTTTACCCACAATCCTTCAGGAGACTGACAGATTCAAAGCCCTGGTCTCCGATGGTCTTCATGTGAAGTCGTGGATCGATCAGTTATCAGGTTAGAACTCGGTTGTGTCCGTTCTTGTTTCAACACAAAGTCCTGGTCACCGACGGCGAGAGCTCGTTTTTCATTTTTAATGAAAGTGTTATGTTTGATTAAGCGACCTTCCTTTTCTATTATACAGCCGTAAAAAGGGAATAATAAAACTGAGTGATAAATTCCCGCGGTGAACAGGAAGATAAATGAGTGATCGGTGACCAGTGAAAACGTTCTGCTGGTTCCTGTCCTCGCCTGTGACGCTGCCGCCGCTGCTTCGCATAATAAGCAGAGGAGAATACAATTATAGCAATTAGCCACAGTGAGATGACCCCAATCAAGCCCTTCAAGAGAAGTAATTATAACGAGGTGTCGTCCATATAAGGACACACATCCAGTCGCCTGTAGGTGGCGTCCTGTTCTCTCTGTGCACGTGTCAGTATCAGAAGAGACTTCAACCAGCTTCAAGGCACATTTAGGTGTGTGTGTGTGTGTGTGTGTGTGTGTGTGTGTGTGTGTGTGTGTGTGTGTGTCTGTGTGTGTCTGTGTGCGTGTATGTGAGTGTGTGTGTGTGTGTGTGTGTGTGTGTGTGTGTGTGTGTATCTGTATCTGTATCTGTGTGTGAGTGTGTGTGTGTGTGTGTGTGTGTGTGTGTGTGTGTGTCTGTGTGTGTGTGTGTGTGTGTGTGTGTGTGTGTGTGTGTGTGTGTGTGTGTGTCAGTGTGTGTGTGTGTGTGTGTGTGGGGTCAGACCAGCAGAACCGACCTGGCGTCCTGACTCTGTGTGATGTCTCCAGACTGTGATGGGATGTGACAGGTGAATCTCCGCTGCTCTGCATCTCGACGCCGCTGCAGGAGACGGCGAGGCCCACGTTGCCATGGCTACCGGCAGTCTGGCACGACAGGTAAGACCCTCCTTCGTTTGTTCCTGGTTCCTCCTGCAGCTGGTGAGATGGTGAATTACAGGCGTGCAGCAGAGCGGGTTTAGGTTGGAGGCCCGTTGGGACTCGGGGGGTCAGAGCAGTTTAACAGACCTGTTAATGTGCTGCAGTTGTCTGTGGTACATGGGGGGGGACAGCAAGTGAGCCACAGCAATACCAAGGATGGCCTGGACCAGTTCAGGTTCACATGCAGATTAGACCAGAGCAGTGTAGATATTAAATCTCTGTTTATTACTGAGCATCAACTTCCAACATGTTTCCTATTATATATAGATATATATATTAACAGAAAAACAATAGTTAGGTTCTAAGTGCAAACCGAGAACATACTAGATATATCTTCTTCACTTGCCGTGAAGCTGCTGAATCAGAGGATCTGCAGTCGACTGTTGCTCTGGAGGCCGATCAGTGTTTCAGTAAATCTACTTTTCTCCTCTGGAATCTGTGGATGTAGAAACGTGGTCTTGGCCGTCGCTCTGGCACAACGAGCTGTTTTTCTGATCCCAGCGTTCCCAGAGCGTTTGGACGGCGCTGCCCCTGTGATTGATGGAGCTATTCTTATTACCCTGACCCATTACGTAAAACACAGTCAGACCCTAAAAATAAGAGCAGGCTTTTCAGGACATTCATTGTTTGCTTTCGTACCGGAGCAGGAATCCAGATCCATCATTCATCCGTGCTGCTGTGGATAAAAGGTATTGATGTGAGGGTGTCATGGCCGATCAGACTCAAAGCAGCGAGCGTGAGAAGTGTCACACAAACAGAGGAGGGAGGCTTCCAGGAAAACAGACAGATCTGGATTCTCCTTTCACTTGTGGAATCAGGTCTGATCTGGATCAGCTGCTTGTGGTCAGACTGCAGAACACACACACACACACACACACACACACACACACACGTGTCTTATCAGCTGATTGTCGTCGATCAGTTCCCTCAAACCTCACATGACCAACACTTTTTGAGACAAAGCAGCTCAACAGGTCGATTCAGAGTAAACAGTGAATCTGTTGTCATCTTGTAATCAAACGGCTCCGGTTTCTCACGTTAGAGAAACGAGGAGCAGCAGTTTGTGCAGAGACGACCTGAAGATACCTTTCACTTCCTAAAGTTCACTTCCTAAAGTTCACTTCCTAAAGTTCACTTCCTCCCGAGCTGTAAAAGTGTCTGAGCTGTAAATCAGCGACACCTCAACCCTGCACATTAAAGCACAGCTGACCCTTCGTTCTCTGAGATCGTGCACTTCTCTCCACGAGGTGCACGTCGGTGTGTGTGTGTGTGTGTGTGTGTGTGTGTGTTATTCTGAGTGGTGTGTGGTCGTCTGGCCGTTTCATCCACCATGCTAATAGAGTCTGGAGGGAGGTCCATGAGCTGCACATGAGGAAACAAAGAAAAACAAATCATCACAAGTGAAAATCTGGAAAGAGTCAAACTAAGTTTTGGAAAATCAATAAACCAATGAATTCATATTCCTCCACAGGTGAAATAGTCTTTGTTGCTGAGTCATTGTTGTTGAGTCATTGTTGTTGAGTCATGCTTGGTAAGTGCTTCATAATGTAATATAATATAATATAATATAATATAATATAATATAATATAATATAATATAATATAATAAAGTTTTAATCAATGTATTTTTATCTTGCTGCAGCCGACGTGGTCGTACCGTACATTCGTAGATGTTCGAGTCCCGTCACGTTCACTAACACTAACTGCTGTGGCGAGCAGGAAGTGACCTCATCACTTTGCAGAGACAGTGGTCGTGAAGGATTTAATCTCCTAATGTTTCCTGTGACAACATGTGAAGACTCTGCAGAGTCACCTTGACCCAGATGTGCAGAGTCCACACACATCTGGATTCATGTTGCTGAGCCGCAGGAAGACGATTCTGTGTGTTTGTGTTTGTCCTCCACGTCAGCAGATATTTTACTGAGGGCTTTTATTCTGAAGGGCTGTGCAGCCTATAGAATAAAGGATTCAAGCTTCTTCTCCTTCTTCTTTTTTAACTGTGATGATTTTGTTGTTATTAAAATGAGATGCACCAACACAGCAGATGGTGGAATGGACCTTGACATTGGTTGCCAACTGAACGTAGACTGAACAAAGAAGAAGAAGAAGAAGAAGAAGAAGAAGAAGAAGAAGAAGAAGAAGAAGAACGGCCTTTAACGAACCTGAACGTGTCAGTGACTTCAATTAAGAATAAATGTCAGACTCTCTTCTCTCACTCGGAGATAACAGTGAAATCCTGATGCACAGAACCAATTATTCTCCAGAGATACGAGCGCCCTGACGCTGCGGCTGCAGCTTCACGACACGTCGGCAGTGACACATATCAAAGCTTCTTCCATCAGGAGATTACAAACATTACAACCACAGAGAAATGCACCACAGACACTTTCCTGGTCTTTGTGAGATCTGATGGGAAAGTCTTCCTGTGGATTCCCCAGAGTTTCAGCTCCCTGAAACATCAACCCACTTTCTGCTCGTTATCTCATCAGCAGCTCGAACCAACATGTCCGTCGGTCCTTCAGTCTTTGTGAGAAGACGACTCTTGTTTTCTTTGATCGTGCACAAATACAAAGTCTAATCCTCATTCTGCTTTTCAGCAGCTTTAAGAGGAAGTTGGTCAAATGGTAAATGAGGGTTAAGGTTAACGTCCACGTTCATACGTTTATATTAAAACTAACCGAGTGTTTAAATAATCTCCGTCCACACTGACACCTGAAAACACGTCCCACGACTTCATGCTGTGTGACACGGTGATAGACATGTAAATGTGTGTGTTGTTGTTTCAGAGGCGACGAGCTTCTGGGTCTCGTCAGCGACGACATGAAAGGTTTTTATCTTCAGACCATCAAGAGTTTGGACATTTTTCAATGACCCAGAAAAAAACCTCATCAATTATTCTGACAGTGAAAAACTTAAAATGTGGGAAACTCCTCCATAGACTGAAGGTATTTATGTTTTCAAAGTGCTGGTCGGTGACGGAGGCTCCGCTCGACTCTGTGGATCCCAGCGCTGCTGACGTGTCTCACGGAGCCAGACGCTGACGTCCGAAAACAACCGGAGCACCGGGTCACGTGTGGCGTCCAGCACGTCCTCGCTGTGTGAGGCGGTGACGGTTCACAGCCGCAGACATCAGGGCATCATGGGAAAGTTCGTTCTGTGAATCTGTTCTTCACAAACCACTGGTTCTTTGTTTACTTTCATCAGCTGAACATTTACTGATTAATACTTATCATCATCCACTGATAACTCAACACAATTTCCTGAGGAAGCATTTATACAACGTCATATAATCAGTGTCAGCAGCAGCACTGGATTACGTAACCAGATTATGTCTAGAAACTGATTATGACTATTTCTTCAAAAAATGTACATTTAAAAACATCAGTGCCACTTAAACGTGTTCAAAACCAGAACATGTGTTCTCGAAAAGACGGAACGTGTCTTTTAAAATGTCGTGTTTTCTTAAAGAAGTAATTTGGTTTCTGAAATGTTGTTTGCTTTTTGACCTGAGAGCAAACACAGAAATGAGATTCTTTCTTTTAGAGACTGAATCTCTGAACCTGCTCGTTCCCTGAACAGGAGTCTGATGTTTCCTTTACGCTTTGACTGTGACGTGAGAGGAGACCTCAGCCCAGACCTGAACGCTCGAGGCCTCGCCGCCGGTCCAACAGGAAACAGAAACCTGGAGCGAGAGAAGGACGATGAGCTGAATCCAGACGTTTGAAAGCCTCAGAGCTGATCAACATGTGGACGAGAGGAGGAGAAGGAGGCAGCGACTGTGAGTTACAGCAGGAAACAGGAAGCGACGCAGTGCCAGACAGAGGTCGACTGGTTTCAGGGACTGAATCATGACCAGCCAAACTCAGGGAGGAGTGGGGGCACGAGACGCTCATATTGAAAGTGGAAAAGTTGCATCATGCGATAATAAGGTTGTGTCCCTTCTCTGCCCCTGTGGCTGTTTAAAGAGCTCTGTGATTGGACGAGGAGGCGGAGCTGAGGATCTGGAACATCACAATATTTACATGAACAGAAAGTGACAAAGGAAACAAAGGGTTCATAAGAACAAGTGTTTTAATGATGACCTGGAATGTTACTTCACTACAGATGTGTTTGACTTCACTGTCGCTCATCATCTGTTGATACAGAGTTGAACTCCTGTTTATTGACTCTGAGCTGGAAACTCAAAGTGAAGAGATTCTCCTGAGGAAGAACCAACGTAAACTCTGGATTTCCTCCTTCAATAAACAACTTGGACTCATGTTGTCCTTCATGAGCCGGGTCCGAACAGTGACGTGATCAAATCAGAGGAGATCACAAACATCCTTCTTCTACACGTCCGGGTAGAGACTCTTCAGCAGCTGCTCTGGTTCCCAGTTAAACACCTCGTTCATTTTGAAACACTGGTAACTGTGGTTTGACGCCTCCTCACCTGTCCAGATGTTTACCTTCCTCTTCATGGAGGACGAGGCGTCACCACAACCTCTGGATGTTCTGCTCCTGTCTCCTGGTGCAGCGAGGACACTGGACTTTATCTGCTTCCTGTTGCTGTGGATCTTATTTTGCAAAGTGTCCGTGTGTGTTTTGGAATGTGTATATGAATAAAACACATTATTATAATGAGGGTGTGTACATGTGGTTATTAATATCAGGTCCAGTGTTAAAGTGTCATCGCCTCTGGAGCAGCAACATGTTGTTGAATGAAGGACTTTGTTCTTCTGTTGAACTGAGTCTGAAGTTCTCATAATATATTTAAAACAATACTTGTGGGGAACTAGTTTGTGAATCAGAAAACTTTCAGCTGAGTTTTGTTGCATCAAAAAGTCTCATTTCCATCAAAGTGAAGTTTCTCTGGTTTCTTGTTGAGTGAACACGAGCTTCTTCTTGTTTTTCCGGATCAGGTGAACTTTTCTTTCTCCTCTGCCTGACTCATATTTTCTGAATGACTCTCAGTGAGTCTCTGTTCGGGCTGAATCTGTTTTTTAGTTTTCATGTCATCATCTTTCTCTCTGCCTCGTGTTTCCATCGTCCCTCTGCGGCTCCCTCGGGTCATTCCATGGGAAAAGAAACTTTTCCTGCGGCCCTGGGAGAAATCCAGCTATTTTAGGAAAACACGTCACTGCTCTGAGCTGCAGCCCAGAAACTCTCCCTGGTTTCCATCCTGCAGCTTCTCTGCTCCCTCGACTTGTTGCACAGGCTTCACCTTCATGTCCCTGACACGTTGCTTTCAACTCCTGAGATCCAGCACGAACCTGTTGTTTCTCGTGCACATCGTGTATCTGACCCGGATCCTGTGAGTCGTGCACCACTTGTGGATCCGCTCAGGCTCGTGCGGGGCTGATGTGGAGACGTCAGAAAGGTTTGGTGTTGAAAAGGCTGCAGCGTGACACAAACAAGTGAGAGAGGCGACGGAGCCCGGAGCCACAGGTTCTCCTCTCACCGCGGATTCAATCAGACGATTCCTGCAGGAGATGCGAGATCCTTCTTCCACGTCTCCAAACGCGCATTTACGCGTTGAAACTGCAGGTCCACATCCGCATGTGTCCCCGTCCACAGCCGCACATGTGATAACCTTGAGGCTGTGCCACGCGGGGGACAACACGCTCATTACGCACGACGCGTCTCTGTCTCCAAACCGCGGATATCGTGTCTCAAATGGATTCATCGTGTTGTGAAGGCTCGCTGCTGAATATCTGGACCGGATTCATGTTGAGCATATGTGCGTGCGTGTGTGTTTTTGTTCCCCCCCCTCAGTGAGAGAGCGTGCACACACACGTCAGCTCGGGGAGGGCAAAGCCTGCTTAAAATGCAGTGAATGTGACAGCGGAGTCCAGACGACAGCAGCGTGTGCACGGAAAGGTGAGCGTGAAAAGTGCGGGTGGGGGGGCACGAACATGTCAGAGGAACCGGTCCACCCGCGGACGTGACGCCGGCACCGGGAGGACACAGAGGGGGACGCGCGGAGACGCTCGCCTGGTTCCCAGAGACGCGCGGAGGAGCCGGACCGCGGCGCGGGGAGCGGCGCCCCGGGGGGCGGGGGGAAGATGACAGTGGTGCCCGGGGAGAACCTGGATGAGACTGTGGCTCTGGCCGCGCTGTCCGCCCAGGACGTGTACGACCCGGAGCGGGGCGACAACCAGGACTGCTGCGAGCGCGTGGTCATCAACATCTCCGGGCTGCGCTTCGAGACGCAGCTGAAGACGCTCGCCCAGTTCCCGTGCACGCTCCTGGGGGACCCGCGCAGGAGGATGCGCTTCTTCGACCCGCTGAGGAACGAGTACTTCTTCGACCGGAACCGACCCAGCTTCGATGCCATCCTCTACTACTACCAGTCCGGGGGCCGGCTGCGCAGACCCGTCAACGTGCCCGTGGACATCTTCATGGAGGAGATTAAATTTTACGAACTTGGGGAAGAGGTGATCGAGAATTTCAAGGAGGACGAGGGCTTCATCAAGGAGGAGGAGCGCCCGCTGCCGGAGAACGAGTTCCAGCGGCAGGTGTGGCTCCTGTTCGAGTACCCGGAGAGCTCCGGACCCGCCCGGGGCATCGCCATCGTGTCCGTGCTCGTGATCCTCATCTCCATCGTGATCTTCTGCCTGGAGACTTTACCGGAGTTCCGAGAGGAGGCGCGGGCGCTGGACGAGCACCTGCTGGTGAACGGAACCGCGCGCGTAAAGAAGCCAAACCCGTTCACGGACCCGTTCTTCATCGTGGAGACTCTCTGCATCATCTGGTTCTCGTTCGAGCTGCTCGTCCGGTTCCTGGCGTGCCCGAGCAAACCCGCGTTCTTCAAGAACATCATGAACACCATCGACATCGTGGCCATCATGCCCTACTTCATCACCCTGGGGCTGGAGCTGGCCGAGCACCAGGGCAACGGGCAGCAGGCCATGTCCCTGGCCATCCTGAGGGTCATCCGCCTGGTGCGGGTCTTCAGGATCTTCAAGCTCTCCAGACACTCCAAGGGGCTCCAGATCCTGGGGCAGACCCTGAAGGCCAGCATGCGGGAGCTGGGCCTGCTCATCTTCTTCCTCTTCATCGGGGTCATCCTCTTCTCCAGCGCCGTGTACTTCGCGGAGACCGACGACCCGGAGTCGGGGTTCAGCAGCATCCCGGACGCCTTCTGGTGGGCGGTGGTGTCCATGACCACGGTGGGCTACGGGGACATGTGTCCGGTCACCATCGGGGGGAAGATCGTGGGCTCCCTGTGCGCCATCGCCGGTGTGCTCACCATCGCGCTGCCGGTGCCGGTCATCGTGTCCAACTTCAACTACTTCTACCACCGGGAGACGGAGCACGAGGAGCAGCTGCAGTACACGCACGTCACGTGCGGGCAGCAGCAGCCGCGCTTCGGGGAGTTCAAGAGGAGCGACAGCAAACCGTCCCTGTGCAAGTCCGACTACCGGGGCAGCGAGGACGCGGACTCCATCAAACACACCAACTGCAGCCCGCACAAGGCGTGCACCGGGAAGCTCACCGACGTGTGACCGAGCCCACAGCACGCGCCACCGGGGCGCGCAGAGGGAGCCTGTCCGTGCCATCACCAACACCCGTGCGCTCTGGTCCCGCTCCTTCCTTCTGCCAGCAGGGAACCGGAACCCCGCTCCTCCACGCGGACCCGCCACGTGCAGCACTTTGTCTTTTCTCTTAGTAATTCAGTCTCTGGACCCTCGAGATGAGGTTTAAAGTTTACACTTGATTTCCTGTCGCTCTGCAGCTGAGACGCATGAGGACCAACTCCATCCGGAGCTACAGGCTGACACACGCACACGCACATGCACACCTGTTAATTCGGCCTCATGTACTTTCCAGTCCGGCTCAGAGGCGGATCAGACGGAACCGGTTCTCCTGTGACTCCATGTTTGGGTTCGAATCAGGCTTCTGCACAAAGAGCCTGCGAGACAACAACAGGGCCACATGCACTGTGTTGTTGACGTGCACGCTGTTGTTAACGACGCACTCTGTTGTTGACGTGCACGTGCGCAGGCTTCAGGAGGTTAAACCTGTTTGTTATGAAAACCAGGCGCAGCTTCTCCAATCCAGGAGCGCCCCCTCGTGGAGGAGAACAGACCCTGCATCCTCTTCTGGCGGATGCAGTTTCTATAGCAACCTCCCAGACGGGTCTGTATCGTCTGCCACGGGAGCGAGAGGACGCAGGATGGAAGAGCCAGGGAACCTCCATGTTGTGGAAGCCTCCATGTTGTTTGAGGAGCGAGACGTCGTTTCCACCGTCGACTGAAAACCGTCAAATGTCATATTCACAAACAGTCGACGTGTTGAAGCTGCAGTTTATTCACTCGGAGAATATGAATCATACACACGATCCACGCTGAGCTGCAGATATTAGAATCATCTGTGTTTTAGGATTTAAATAGATACAAAAATAATGATAATCACAGATCACAGAGATCAAACTGAGGTTTTTAATTCCTGTGTTTTTAGTAGAAAAAAACAAACAGGATTCAAATATAAGAAAAATAAAATCCTGTGATTCAGGATCTGAGGATCTGAACTAATATGAACTGTACAGACGTTGATGTGAGAAAAACAAACACTGAGCTCATTCAGATGTTTACATGAAGTATTTATTTAAATTCAAACGCAGTGAAAAAGCAACACAACTTTGATATTTAGCTTCATAACCATGAAAACTCTATATATCCATATATATGTATGTGTATAGAAGAAAAATAAGGACAAACTTAATTCTTTAATCTGTTAAAATGAAATTGACTTTGTGATTAAACTATTCAGCCTCTGATGTTGAAAATATTAAATAATAAATAAAGAATCACATCCACATAAAATTCAAATTGATGTTTTCAAAGTTCATATTTCAGAGCGATTTTTTAAATTTCCAGTTCAATGTTAAATTTTTAGTTATAAAATTCATGTTGATTCCATAGACAAAAAAAATACTGACAATCACAACTGATCAAATCAGCTCATGTGTCAGTTACACTCTTATCTTTTTATTCGATTAATTAAAAACACTCAAAAATCACAAACTTAATTTTCTGCCTCAATCAACCAAGAGTTCATTTCTTCAGGATTTAATTTACTGAAAACACACAAACAACCAACAGGTCACATGTCGTCTGGGAGGTTTCCTCATCCGGACACATCTGGACACATCTGGACTCCAGAGACAAATCACTCAACCAAACCTGCTGATAAAAAAAATGGAATTTTTGAAAATGAACTGACGGAATAAAAACAACAGACGTTTTTCCACTGTGAAGGTCACATGGTCACATGGTCACATGGTCACATGTTCCTGTTTGGATTATTATCTGATGGACGACAGACGACGACTCGTCCAAACTGAGGTGAGTCACAACAAAAGGTTTATCAACATGTTGTGTTGATGTTTGTATGAATTCATATTTCATCTTTTTCCTCAGTTACTCACATTTCATTTATTTTATTGTCTAGACTCGTGGGGGACGTGTCCAGATGTTCGTTCACTCATTTCAAACAGGCCTGATGTTGCTCTGGAGCAGTACCACTGCGGGCCTGCAGATGGCAGCAGCTGCATGACATCTGGTTTTAGACAAGGAGGACGAAGAAGGATGATGTACAAGTTTTATTATCGGTCACAAATTAACTTTAAGAAAGTTTGTATATAAAATAAAAACACAGGTATTTTTTATAGTAGCCTGTGAGGGAGGAGCCTAAAAGTGATTGTGCATCTTTTAGGTGAGGATCTAAAGGTTGTGTGTGTGCAGGTTGTGTGTGTGCAGGTTGTGTGTGCGCACGTTGTGTGTGTGTGCAGGTTGTGTGTGTGCAGGTTGTGTGTGCGCACGTTGTGTGTGTGCAGGGTGTGTGTGTGCAGGTTGTGTGTGTGCAGGTTGTGTGTGTGCACGTTGTGTGTGTGCAGGTTGTGTGTGTGCAGGTTGTGTGTTTGCAGAGTGTGTGTGCGCAGGGTGTGTGTGCAGGTTGTGTGTGTGCAGGTTGTGTGTGTGCATGTTGTGTGTGTGCAGGGTGTGTGTGTGCAGGTTGTGTGTGTGCATGTCGTGTGTGTGCATGTTGTGTGTGTGCAGGTTGTGTGTGTGCAGGGTGTGTGTGTGCAGGTTGTGTGTGTGCACGTTGTGTGTGCACGTTGTGTGTGTGCAGGTTGTGTGTGTGCATGTTGTGTGTGTGCACGTTGTGTGTGTGCAGGTTGTGTGTGTGCATGTTGTGTGTGTGCAGGGTGTGTGTGCAGGGTGTGGGTGTGTGCAGGGTGTGTGTGTGCAGGTTGTGTGTGTGCAGGGTGTGTGTGTGCAGGGTGTGGGTGTGTGCAGGTTGTGTGTTTGCAGGTCGTGTGTGCAGGGTGTGTGTGCACGTTGTGTGTGTGCAGGTTGTGTGTTTGCAGGTTGTGTGTGTGCAGGTTGTGTGTTTGCAGCTTGTGTGTGTGCAGGTTGTGTGTGTGCACGTTGTGTGTGTGCAGGTTGTGTGTGTGCACGTGAACAGGTTGAAGGAACGAACAATGAGACGCAGACAAAACTGATCAGAGTCAAACAGGAAGTAGAGAAAGCCGTAAAATGACATTATACACAACAGGTAAGAGATTTCAAAATAAAACAGGAAGCAGTTACAACACAATCGTTATAAGTAACATAAACAATCATGAAGGGAACCACCGGCTCCTCGTCCTACATGTTACTGTGACATAACAGAGAGCAGGAGACATGACGGCGTCCCTGACCGTGTCCCCCCCCACATGTCCTCTCTGAACACGTGGGGACGCAGGTCGAGGTCAACATGTTTCACTCTGACAGCTGTTGTTAGCGTCTTTGTCAGCGATGAGAGAATCTGTCCGGCAGCTTCGAGTGGACCAAGAGCATGTGTCTCCACACACTGTGCAACCTGTGTGTGTCTGTGTGTGTGTGTGTGTGTGTGTGTGTGTGTGTGTGTGTGTGTTGTGTGTCCATGTCTGTGTGTCCATGTGTCCATGTGTCTGTCCACCAGCTCCATGTGACGTGCTCCCCCAGGTCAGAGGTCACACTTATTTAAAGACTCTTATGTCACTTACACTTGATGAATCCCAGAAAACCTTGAGCAGCAAAACATGAAACCATCAGCTGCTGCTGAGCGCGGGTCGCCATGGTGACGGGATCACAACACCCACATGACATCATCCTGAAGTGATTCAGACACGAGGGAGTTTCAAGTGTAAAGTCTGGTTCTGTTCTTATGTCTCTTTAATAAGTTTGTAACTGTTGATTCTCATTATTTAAAACTTTGATTAAACCAACTTTATTCATGTACACACATATTTACTCTCATGGTTGTTGTCGTTGTCGTTGTCGTCGTCGTCGTCGTTGTTGTTGTTGTTGTTGTTGTTGTACAGTATCAATCAAGATACAATAAACAGGAAGTGACGGCCGCTGGTTGGTCGTGTCCTTGGCTGCAGCTTCCTCAGCGTGTGACTGTGGTGATGAAGATGGCCTGGAGTGTGTGTGTGTGTGTGTGTGTGTGTGTGTGTGTGTGTGTGTGTGTGTGTGTGTGTGTGTGTGTGTGTGTGTGTGTGTGTGTGTGTGTCTGTGTGTGTAGAGTCCAGTTGTGTCCTTTATGTCCACACTGTGAATGTTGTAACCTGCTTCTAGAACCTTGAAGTATCAGATTCTCACATCAGTTTTCCTCACACACACGTTTATGAGCTCGTATGGAGTCAGAGTCAGAATGTGGTTCCAGAGGAACTGACTCAGAGTCACAGCTTCAACACAACCAGCTGAAGAGTGAAGCTGAACTGAGATCAGTTCAAAAGACTCAGACGTTATTAAAAACCAGAGTTTATCTCCAATATTCAGCAGGAAACTGTTAAAACATGAAGAATCCTGAACCACAACAGAATGAATCACCGTGTGTGTGTCAGCAGGGGGCGCTGTTGATCAGTAACAGTTATAGTGATGTTTTAATAAACATTAAATGACAGTAAATCTTTAAAATGCATAAACACACGTGTTATGCTGGGGGATAATTTTCATATCAGTCGATTACTTATTAATAATTGATTAATGTCACCTCATTATTTATTAAAAAACAAGTTGAGCCAAAGTGATTTTCAATCATAGAAAAGGAAACAACAGATAAAAACAAAACACAGTAAAATACCTTCTGAATAACACTGATCTTCTTTTTTGTTTCCAGGTGAAGAACGTCCTCCACTTTGTCTTCACGTCTCGAGTTCCTCACCTCTGCTTCTGTCCCTCCTCCTCTTCTTCATCTTCATCTTTCTTCCACTGACGGACGTGAATTCAAACAACGCACTCATAGGAAACACGCAGCTGTGAGACGCCTTCCGACAAGAGGACCTCCTGACTGGTCTTTGCACAGAGCGACGTTAGGACTCTGAGGTACAACGAGCGTTACTTGAATCATCGTGTGTTTACAACACGGAGTCGTCCACATGTTCCAGATGTTTCACTGAGAAACTGTCTGTTGCATATCGTGTTCAAACCACGACTTGTTACTGCATGTCTGGAAAGTAACGCACGGAAACAGAGGGAAACAAGTTGGACTCTGTGTCGACGGCTCAACCCAACAACACTGATCTGAAATATGGGAACAACAACAACAACAACAACAACAACAACAACAACAACAACAACAACAACATCGACATCAACTCATCGATATCAAGTTTACTCAAATAATTCTGTTCGACCACTGGGGTGAGTTTCTAAATCTATATTTTTAAAGTATCATACTGTTATTTTTTTATATTGAGAGAAATCGGTTAACTTGTGAATTATTTAGTACATTTTTGCAGAAGCATTAAAAAAATGTTTTCGCTTCAGTAAAAACAAACGAGCTCAGATGAAAACACGTGTTTTTCCTGATGAAACCGACGAATGTGCTGGAGAACAGGAAAGAAGCAGCTGGAATGAAATTCATCGCAGACACCGACACTTTGTTTGATAATTCTGAATGTTTCTGATTGTGTGTTTTCTTTTCTTTTTTTATCAGAATGCTGTAAAATCTGTTAAATCAATATCATCTACCTCAGTGTTTGCTCATTATCGACAGAAGCTTTAATGACGTCATCTGAACACAGTCGTCAGACCTGGGGTTTTAATGTCTCTGTGATTTTCTGGTGCAACTAAATCAAGTCGAATAATCGATAAACTGCCATTTAGTAACTTAGAAAATGAAAATGTATGATCATCAAATTAACTGGGTTGTATAAACTTGGGTTTTATATTTTATTTGCACATTTTATTAACTTATTTTTAATAAGTCAGTGTGATTGAATGTCAGTGATATTGAATTAAAAGGCAATAATGTATTTCAGATGGTTTCCTGCCATCGAACCAAGGAGGCGGAGTCAGTTCCTCACAAACTTAAGAAGATTTATTCTTTAATGAAACATAAAGTCGACCGATGGTGTAGATTCAGTTTTAAGGTTTTTCACTTTACTCAGAAGAACACGTTGGAAGGTGATGATGGTTTGTGTATCAGACACAAAGTTCAGACAATTAAAGGAAAAGTTTCACATTTTGGGAAATCACTTCAAATATCCAGGTTGTGTTTAACTTGTATCTGAACACAACCTTCTCCCAAAGTGTTGAACTTTGTTCTGAATCATCATGAAACATTAGTTCGTCCTCTCTTTGGTCCTCAGTGATAATAAGTGGAGGTTTGACGGAGGCAGTGATGAGCTGTCGCTGGACGTGAGCTGCTCGTTGTTCTGCATACTGTGTGTGCATTAATTATAATATCAATAATAATGAAAGACTTCCACAAATCCACCTACGCTCAGTTTCCATCACATCTTATTTTCATGCATCATCATCAGACCTTTTCACCAAACTCTCTCATTTCATGCAGAGACGAGACAAAGCAATAGAGCGAGAGCTTCCTGAGCTTCGGAGCTGAAGCTGCTTCCTGGTTTTCATTTCCACCTTTTGATTATTGCCATGTTTATTTTGACAATCCTCAATTGTGATCTATTTTTGATAAAATAAAACTTCAATCCTGATCAGTTTGGATCTTCATGTGTTTCAGACGACTGCACATGATGAGTCCTGTTCTGTTGTTGTGTGTTTTCATCGACATTCCCATCTGTGTGTGTGTGTGTGTGTGTGTGTGTGTGTGTGTGTGTGTGTGTGTGTGTGTGTGTGTGTGTGTGTGTGTGTGTGTGTGTGTGTGTTTCCTTCATCCATCCTCAGTGAATTTAAGGAGGTTTTAAAGTTTCCTTTTCTTTTTGACTCCAAATACAATCTGTTCATGGTTTGATAAACTTTCAGGTGAGTTCAGTAAGGAAACTGTTTTCATGGGAACAATAAGATTTATGGTACTGAATCTAATATTTAAATATAATTAAACTACAAATGAAGTAATAATAAGTTGAGAGGATCTTGATGAGGAGATTAAACGACACGGTGGTTTTCATGTACATTCTTCAAGGTACGATTGTAGAGCTGCAACAAACAGAATCGTTTGGAAAGAAACAACCATCCACGTCTTTGAGGTTTAATTCATTCATTGATTTAATTCATCGTCTTCATCTTTAAGGCAGAAGCCCAGAAGCAGCTGCTACAAGGTCCAACATGGATTCTGTGTGTGACTTTCAATTTGTCTCAATGAGCAGCCACATAAAAACACTTAGATATTTTCCAATATACAATCCTGAGAATATCTAGATTAACAAAGATATTGAGATGAACTTGTTGATCTCGAGTTTCCAGCAGCTTGAAACCAACGTTTGACCAGAATGAGGCACAAAAGAATGACAGAGGTAAAAGTCAATATAAAAGAACCAGAGGAAATCTTCTTTCTCTTCATGATATCATCATTTCAGACAACAAAGCATAAAAGACGACAGAGAGAATCAATGTTTGAATGTTTGTCCTCTTTTATATTTCTGTTCTTTACTTCTGAACCAAACTTACAGACGTGCATCTCTTCATAAAACTATTGTGTGACATGTTGGAGAAGAGACTCATCATGTGAGGTGAAGCTGCAGAAAGAAAACCAGCAGAAGTCACCAGAGACATTCAGTTATTCATTAATAAGCAATAATGCATGAAAAATACAGCATCATCAGCAAATGTGACGTGTTGAGTTGTTTGTGCATAAAAAAGTTCACTGTGCCTTAAACATGACGTGATCAGTGAATAACCTGCGTGACGCACCGGAGCGTGGAACAGGAACATGTGTGTTTACTGTGTGTTAGAACTGTGAGCTTAGAAATAGTGTCGTACTTTAACGTGTTGAACGTTTCGTCTTCCTGCTCAAAGTCTGGAAGAGAAAAGAAAACCTCCGACTGTTCTACGGAAGCTCAGAGAGGCCGAGCTCACAGTCTAATCTTCTTCTGTTGCTACATCGCTGTTTAATCTTCAGGTGAATTTACTTTTGTAAAATAACACGTAAAGTTTAATCAGACTTTCCAGTATCAGTATTTTGTGTTGATAAGTATTAATACACTTAAAAACACCCTGAAACAAAGTGACTCTATGATCTTGATGAAACTGTTTCCTCAGGATTATTAAGTTGTGATATTGGGATCGAGCTCCTGAAATCTGGTCCTTCTGGGCTTCCGTAGGTCGGAGTAAAGAACCCCCCCCCCCTGCCGGTTTCACTGTCATTTAACGATTCATCGCATTTTCATATTCTTTTTAAATCGGTCTCATTATTTAACAGTTGTTAAATAACGGCCGATTATTCTTTTTAACAATATCTAAATATAAGTAAACGTATATTTGCATAAAAGTACAATTCATCTTCTTCTCTCTCGCTAAAATAAAAATGAAAACGTGAAAAAATTGTTGAAACCTGAGTAAGAATTGAAACATGAGATGAAAATCAAAGCTCTGGGAAGAGGAAATTCTCCGACTGGATGTTAAAGAGGTAGAAAGTATCGACGTCAGTGTGTTGAACCAAAACAAACTCAATCATGTTATTTGAATAAAGTCGGACTCAGAAGAAACAAGGTCGACTTCATAAAGACTCTTATTGTGAAACAGCTGCAGTTTGTCCCGTGTGTTCGATTCCGTGTTCGTCTTCCTGCTTCTGTCCTGAAAACAGCTGATACAACGAAATAACTTTACGTCTGTGAAACCTCAGCTCGTGTTGAAAATCTCAAATGATAGATTTTATTTTTGGTAACTTGTCATATCTGTGTGTGTCGCTGTATGATGCGTGTAAAGTTAAATAATAAAGTAATATATATATGTGTGTGTGTTTGGTTTGGGATCGTACAAACTGTTTCTGCACAACATTCTGCAAACCGGTTGTGTTTCATGAGGCCTTTTCTTTCTCTGTGACGTCCTGCAATGTTGTAAATGATTTGTATCATATGACATAATGTATATAAAGTTAACGAGGCTTTATGTTTCTACATTTATGATTAATAAATAAATGATCTGTGCTCAAACATAGAACTTTGTGTCTGACCCCTAGTGGCCGGAGGCGTCATGTGTCCTAATGAACAGCTGAAGGGAATTTAACATCTGGTAAAGATGTTAAATTCTTATTGGTCAAAGGTCAAAGGTCAAGGTCACTGTGACCTCACAAACATGTCGTTACCTTGAGAACGTCTCCAGAGAATCCTTCCAAATATTCACTTGGACTCACAGATGCACTGATTAGATGTCAAAGGTCAACGTTAGCTTAGCTTAGCTTAGCTTAGCTTAGCTTAGCACACATTCTATCAACAGAAGGAAAGAGTGAACCTCGGTAAAAACAGACAAGATGTGAATTTGAGTTGTTTTAACATCTCCAGTAAAGTTTCATCACAGATTCCCACAATGCATTGTGTTAACTTGCAGCTCTGCAGCATCAGCGTCCGTCTGAGAGACGAGAGCTGTCGTCCTTTGTCTCTGAAACTCAGCTGCACTGCTCATTCATTATTGAGCCGGTTTCACTTGTCCTCTCGTGAGGGGACAATAACAGGAAGATACAGCAGGTCTGAGAGGACCAATCACTGTGTCTATGAGGACAATGTGAGGACAATGTGAGGACAGTGTGAGGACACTGTGAGGACAATGTGAGGACAATGTGAGGACAGTGTGAGGACTCTGTGAGGACAATGTGAGGACAGTGTGAGGACAGTGTGAGGACAATGTGAGGACAATGTGAGGACAGTGTGAGGACGCTGTGAGGACACTGTGAGGACGCTGTGAGGACACTCTGGGGACAATGTGAGGACACTGTCCTCCTGGTGACCTGCAGGAATCACTGCACAGGGCAGAGCAGTGAACCACGGTTATTAAGGTGGAAACCTATGTTCTTCTTTAAGGTGGAATTTTCTGCACTGTTAACTTTTCATTAAGGAGGGTGAGGCCGGGGGGGGCCTCACCCTCACCCTATATACAGCCTCTGTCTCTATATACAGCCTCTGTCTTTATATACAGCCTCTGTCTCTATATACAGCCTCTGTCTCTATATACAGCCTCTGTCTTTATATACAGCCTCTGTCTCTATATACAGTCTCTGTCTTTATATACAGTCACTGTCTCTATATACAGCCTCTGTCTCTATATACAGCCTCTGTCTCTATATACAGCCTCTGTCTTTATATACAGCCTCTGTCTCTATATACAGCCTCTGTCTCTATATACAGCCTCTGTCTCTATATACAGCCTCTGTCTTTATATACAGCCTCTGTCTCTATATACAGCCTCTGTCTTTATATACAGCCTCTGTCTTTATATACAGCCTCTGTCTCTATATACAGCCTCTGTCTCTATATACAGCCTCTGTCTTTATATACAGCCTCTGTCTCTATATACAGCCTCTGTCTCTATATACAGCCTCTGTCTTATATACAGCCTCTGTCTCTATATACAGCCTCTGTCTCTATATACAGCCTCTGTCTTTATATACAGCCTCTGTCTCTATATACAGCCTCTGTCTCTATATACAGCCTCTGTCTCTATATACAGCCTCTGTCTCTATATACAGCCTCTGTTAGTCTCTTTCTTTCTGTCTGAATTTCATTGAGTCTTATTTCATTAAATCAATCAGTATAATCAGGATCAGCTTCACCACAGATTTATCTACGCCCTCTCGGGGTTGTGTCCGTGTACGAGCGGCTGTGACACGTAGCATCTTTGCGTTACGCCCTGAAAGTTCATCAGTCACATTACCCAGAAGTCACCGGGGCTCGTTTGCTCTCTTCGGCCTCGGAGGAAGCTCCTCGTCAGCGGACTCGCGGTCACATGACGACCACGGATCTTTTTCCTGTCAAAACTATATTTCTACTCATTTCGAGGCAAATATCTGGATCGATGAAAATCTGTCAAATCAGTTTTCTTGGCAGATTTAATGTTTTCACTTGTAAATATGTTTCAGACGTATAATATCCTCAGAATAGATTCAGTTTGTTTTATTTTCTACGAAACAAGTTTGAAATTTCCTATGGAATGTCTCATAAATAAGATTTTCCTGTGTTATTTATGACAAATTACATACTTTAAAAATTTTTTTAGTCAAATAAAGAGTTGATGTTTTTTGTTTCATATAAAAGCAGAATATAAACATAAGGAACAGATCCCTGATGACACGAGTCTCTCAGCAGGAAACAGGACGTGTCACTGCTCAGGTGCAGATCAAGGTCACTTCCTCTCTTCACACAGACTGCAGGGATCTCTTAGTTCTTAGGATGTTTTGGGTCGTACCATCAGTGAACAGGGGGGGGGGGCACGTACAGCCGAGCACATGCTTCTTCACCGACCGTGCACACGTACGCAGACAGCAGCTGATTTCCTACACAGGACTGATTTCATACGTTTTCATGCACTGGTGCTTTAACCCCCACTGGATGGTAGATGGTGCAACCTGCCAGAATCCCCTCAAAGAAAGAGGAGCTTTCTAAAAATAGATCTCACACACACACACACACACACACACACACACACACACACACACACACACACACACCACACACACACACAACACGGGATTCCTGAAGGTCATGTTTGGTGCTTTATTGTCAGAAGAAATGTGCAAACATACACAGGAGCAAACACGTACAAAAAACAACTAGTGGCTACATGTACTTATAATATTAATAATAATAATAATAATAAGGATAATGATTTACATTCAGAAATGAATATCTGACGCAGATTACACGAGGTTCCTCTGAATAAAAGCCTCTGACAGCTGCTGTTTCATTTAGCTTCCTGCTGTTCTGTCTACACGTCGTCGTCCAGATGTGAGAACAGCTCCTCCCTGTTTCCAGTCTTTATGCTAAGCTAAGCTAATCACATCCTGTTGGTCCTCAAGACAGAACAACACCTTTATAACACGTATGTATAATGTTATAGAATATAACTCTATACATGTGGTTTATGACCAGCTGCTGCAGTGTCCGTGTGAAGCCTCCGCTCCTATAGGAGCTAATGATGGTGTTAATACGTCCTGTCCTCCAGCTGGGGGGGGGGGTCCAGCAGCAGCCTTCAGGAGGAAGCTCATCAAACGCTGCCGTGCACTCGCTCACTTTTAGATTCAAATCTCATTTAGTCTAATTTAAGATGTATTAGACTTTATCTCGCACTAGATGTTGCTTATCTGTACAACGGTTTTATCTCATCTCCGCTAATGTCTCACAAACTGGAACAAAAGAGGATTTTCCATATTAAAGCCACAGGTCCTGAATAATTCAGAGATGTTATTTTATTCAGTGTGGAACGTTTCTGAAAATGGACGATTCCACGTCTCAGTCTCTCCTTCTCTGTGTGAATATCTACAACAACTCTGATGAAATATCTTCTTTATTTGGAGTAAAATAATTATGGACATTTGATTGTGTTGCTGCTCCTCTTCGCTGCTCTTCCTCCTCTGCAGTTATCTGAAGACTCGTCTCCTCCGGCGTGGATACGAGGCTCCGCTCGCTGACTTACTGCCGTCCCGAGCGTCCCCATCGATCAGCTCATTGACGACGTGTCCCTCTCAGGTCAATGTTATGAAGATAAAACTGCTCTTTGGACATTGATGTGGTCAGATGATGTTTCTTTATTTACACTGAACCTTCAGACGATTGTCACGTCTCGATGACAGATGATAAATCATCCAGACGACAGCAGATAAATCAGATAACAGTTCCTGTGCTGCCCTGGGCCTCGTCCCACAGATATCAAACACACCTCCTCTGACCATCATTTAGAAAGTTAATAGATTTGAGGCTGCAACAAAACTGATGCGATATTTTAAGATGTTTTTGAGTTTGGTGTCATTTCAACTTCAAACCTGTAGCTAAGCGTTTTCATCCAAGAGGTCCAGAGTGAATATGAAACCAGCGAACATGGAATCATTGACCGATGTTTTTCCGCTGTGACGACACCTGAGGTGAATCTGTCTCGGGTTCTGGAGGACGAGCTTTTATTTCAGAAGGGTTATCATGAGGTGAAGCGTTTGGAGCTCTCTCATTGGTCACAGCTCAAACCTCCATTCCTGAAACATGACATCAGTGTTTTCTCAGCCTTTACTTTCACATTCCCTCCATCATCAGCAGCGTCGCTCGGCTCCGTTATCTCTTCCCTCCCCCATCTGTCACTCCCTCTTCTCCTCGCCGGCTCTCCCATGACGTGACTCTAATAATAGCTCCCTGAAGTCGGGCCCCCAAGGGCCGTGTGCCGGTCTTGAAGGGCACTGCATGAATCGGCCACGCTCTTTCCCCTGCATGCTACTTATAAATAGCTGTGGAGAAAGAAGGGGGATCTGCATAGGTGTTATATAAGCATCCTGTGAGTTCATGAAGGGGGGGGGGGGGCTGCCGGGTCCCTTCATAAGTCCTGCAGCTGCTGCTGTAACACCCCCTCACTCATCCACGTGTGAATATGAAGAACAGAAAATACAATTCACTCATTTCATCACCTCAGAAACAACTTGAGCTCTGACGTCAGGAGAGAGGAAAGCTGAATCAGTGTTGATTTTTAAATATAGATATAAACTCTGAATATGAAGGAAAACTTTGTTTAGCTCTTCAGACGAACTTTGTTGTTTATACTTAATTCCACAGAAAACAAAGCAGTTCACCTGAAGGAACATTTGTAGAGGAACTGATGAATCCACTGTCAGAGCTGCATCTGATCTGAAGGTGCGTGATGTTTGAATCGTGTCTCAGTGTTTTGTTCTGGAGCAGCGGGTTTATCTGATTAATATTTCATGTGGTTACATTAGATTTTCTCCATCTTCACCTTCCTCCCTCTCTCTCTCCATCTCCTGAGGATTTCTCTGTGAGGTGGAGAGCGAGGAGATGAGAGGGATGTAGGACGAGATGGTGGCTGTGGAGAGAGTAAAGGGGGAGAGGGGGAGGATGGAGAGAGCGATGAAGAGCCCGTGGAAAGGAGGAAGGCTTAATGAGTATGTTGCCCCTGATTCTGGCACGAGCACGAAGCAGGAGATGACAGGACGGCGTGTTGCCGTGGGGGATGGAGTGTCGGTCTGCATGAAGCAGAGGCGTCCCTCCTCCTCCTCCTCCTCCCCTCCTCTCCTCCTCTCGCCCTCCCTCCCCTCCTCCTCCTCCTCCTCCTCCTCCTCCTCGTCCTCCTCCTCCTCGCCCCTCCTCCTCGTCCCCCTCCTCCTCGCCTCCTCCTCCTCCTCCTCGCCCTCCTCCTCGTCCCCCTCCTCCTCCCTCCTCCTCCTCCTCCTCGTCCCCTCCTCCTCCTCTCCTCCTCCTCCTCCTCCTCGTCCTCCTCCTCCTCGTCCCCCTCCTCCTCGTCCCCTCCTCCTCGTCCCCTCCTCCTCCTCCTCCCTCCTCCGCCCCTCCTCCTCCTCTCCTCTCCCTCCTCCTCGCCTCCTCCTCCTCGTCCCCCTCCTCCTCTCCCTCCTCCTCCTCCTCCCCCTCCTCCTCCTCCTCCTCCTCTCCCTCCTCCTCCTCCTCTCCTCCTCCTCCTCCCCTCTCCCTCGTCCCCCTCCTCCTCGTCCCCCTCCTCCCTCCTCCTCGTCCTCCTCCTCGTCCCCTCCTCCTCCTCGCCCTCCTCCTCCCTCCCTCCTCCTCCTCCTCCTCTCCCTCCTCCTCCTCCTCCTCCTCCTCCTCTCCTCTCCCTCCTCCTCCTCCTCTTCCTCCCCTGATGCATAAAGACCAGAGTCCACAGCTCGGCCTGAAGACTGAACAGTTTAGATGTTCACTGTGTAAAGTTGTTTAGAATAAACAGATTGTTGTGTTGTGGTCTGGTGACATCATGATGTTCTCCGACCAATCACTGCTTCCCGTCTTTTACGAGGAGCAAGACGTCACCAGAGGAAACGGCTTCTTCTCCTCTGACTGAGCGCTGTCAGCTGCTCCTATTGGTCAATGCCGGACATGCTTGTCTTTGTGTTGGACGTCATGAGGCGTCTCAAACATGGCGTCAGTTATCGGCTCCGTGACGACATGAGATAAAAGGATTGATCGTTGTGCCTCAGGCCAAACCAACGCCGGACATTAATCAACTTCAAATATCCTGGATGCTGCCGTTGTAAAGTGGTTTCACCTTTTTCCTGAAGTAACATTTAGGAAAACGTTGTGTGATGTTTCTGGAGAACCACACGGACAGAAAACTTCCTCAGGTCCTCAGCTACAAAACCTGAAGATGATCAGATGTCGAGAAAATCTAAAGACGGACGGACGGAGACTCCTCAGTTCATAGTTTGATTCTTCACTCACACACAGGAAGGTTTCTCTCATGTTTCTAATCCAACTCTCACAAAGAAGCTGAATGTAAAATAACTCAAACAACTCTTTAATAAAACGTCTGAATTTAATGAGCTACACATTCATCTGAACTCAGTGAAATGTTCCGTGTTGACCAGACAGAAGGAGTGAGGACGAGCGCTTCAGGTCTTTGGGGATAAACTAATTATTCATGTGAATCTTGACGTCAGAGTTTCTCAAACCTCATGAACCACAACACGTGATCATTTTTACAGAGGATGTTGATTTAATTTGTCTGGGATAAGAACTTTAAAGTCGCCCTGATTGGTCGATTGACCTCTAAAGCTTCGTGTCCCTGTGATCAGCAGCGGATCGGTGTGAGCAGGTGAAGTTCACAGAGCGACTCTCAGTGACCGACTAACAAGCTGGAATTCAAAACAGTGCGCTGGTGTTCGCAGTGTAAATTAAGAAACTAATCCTCCGCCCATCGGTGCCAATCACTGGTTCCCAGCAGAGGAAGCTGAGGCCTTCAGGAGCTTACTCACTGCCAACGTCAGCTGCTGATTGGCCGGGCAGCAGATGGAGGACAGGGGCTAAGAGCGCTCTCAAAGGTTCAAGTGCACATTAAACTTTCCACTTGGATTTTCGGTGCGGCTCTGTCTTCCATCTTCAGTTTCAGGGTTGGTGAAGCAGCAGCTGTAATCCGACACCCGGCCGGTTATAGCAGCGGCGGCGGCGGCGGCAGCTTCTCGTCCTTTGTGCCGCAGCGCTCTGCACGGATCATCTAACACGAGATAAAACACAGGCCAGGCAGCGCCGTGTTTCAGGGAACGCCACAGGGATGAAACCATGTGTGAATGTGTGTGTTCAGCACGACGTCAGCTGTTGGTCCACGTCACCGTCGTGTTTCCTGCGTCTTAGTTGTTGTTTTCATTTGTTTCCAACACGTCGTCCAGCTGCTTTAATCCCTCGTGTCTCACTGTGGACTTTGACCTGTGGACAGTTGATCACAGATGTGACTCTTCTAACAAACACAGGATAAAACAATGAGACAAGTAGAACATCACTCAGGACAACTCACCCCTTCACCAAGTCTCCTGATGAAACCACATGGAAATCCTCTGGATCTTCACCAAGTCACACACACTCGTAAACGCCCGTCCTCTGACTGTGTCTGATTGTTCTCATCAAAATCCATCAATTTAAGAACTGAGATGAAGAAATCTGTGAAAATGTTGAAAAACATCTGATCACACGATGTTGAAGAAGAGACAAAATGATCTTGGATCTGCACTTTGATCCAGTTTTGTAGTTTTTGTGCAATCGTGCTGACAAACAAGCAAACTGACAGAGACACGAGCTCCCTGGCAAAGGTGATGATGATATGAAGTTTGTGGACTCAACAAATAAGAATATGTGCAGCCGAGGTCAAGATATCAGGACATTTTATATCTAATATGGGTCAAAAGTCCCAAAAGGTCTTTAACCTACATTTCCCATAATGCAGCTGAGCAGCATCTGTTCTCTTCAGATCTCCAGACGACAGTTAGTGATGCAGAGTTTCAGGACATTTCTCGTCCACGGCCTCAGACTGAGACACAGCCGTCTGATGAACTAACGAGACTCTGGAGTCAACACTCCTGACCTTTGGTAAAAGAGCTGATTCTACATCCTCTGTTCAGCCTGAACCACATCTGTGGGATTCCTGACAAAGACATTGGCTCAAAGTGGATTATAATCCTGCACATTAAGCCTCTGGGGTCAAAGGTGATGAAAACATATGGACTGAAGCTCCTCATTCCTCTTTGCTCTCTGCAGATTGGCTGCACACGGCTGAGCGAACACCAAGCCCTTTGTTTTCTGTTCACTACACGATGCGTCTACTCTGGAGCCGGGGGTCCAACGTGTGGAGGATTGTTCAGCTCACAGGTGCTGCTGAGTCCTGGAACTCCACATGTCTCAAACACTACGGATCCTCAATGACTTTTATTTGTGTGTTGCTCACTCAGAGATGAGTTCTGTTCCACTGGCGTCTCTTCGGACTAAATTTAGTTTTGAGGAATTCACCACTTCATGCAGACGACATTTGGTTGGAGCAGCCGCGCAGCAGAACGTCTCCCAGCTGTCGGACAGTCCCAGTGACAAACTAACACTGGAACTACAAATAGAGTTCAGTCACAACCTTCATCTGCACCACACACTCACACACAAGGACACACTCCTGTTACACAAAACACACTTTAACACATATTTACCTTTTCTGTTCCTTTCCTGCTAGATGCTTTTAATTTGAAGAAGAACCTTTGTTTTGAAATGTTGCCAAACTAGTCGTTGGAGGTTTAACAAACGATTCAGGGAAACGAAAAGAAACTAGAAAACATTCAACCTTTATTCAGACGGCTGCTTGGCCCTGAGATTCTTTGGTCCATGTCCCATCTGCTAACATGGAGGAGGCTGGGTTTATGACCCATAATGCAGCCAGCCACCAGGGGGCGATGGAGGCGCTTTGACTTTATTTTCGTAAAAAAGTATCAATACATCAAAAAATGTTTAAATATGAACTTTAACACATTTAAAAAATCCTTATTAAGCCTAACAAACTTAAGGGTTGATAAAACTACAGAAGTTAATTAAAATCATCTCTCATTTGGTGTAAAGATGTTATTTCATCATCTGAACAGAAGAATCTCTTCATCCATCTTTGTTTCTGTGTTATTAATAAAACTGGGACGGTTCCTGCTGATCTCCCGACTTCCTGCCGACCGCTCGTCCGTCTGCTGAGCTTCACTCCTGCTGCCAACAAACAGCTCTGACCTGCTGATGTCCAACTGCCCGAAGAACCAGGATTCAACCAGAACAGAAACCTGAACCAGAACAGAAACCTGAACCAGAACAGAAATGAACCAGAAATAAACAGAAACCTGAACCAGAACAGAAAACTGAACCAGAACAGAAACCTGAACCAGAACAGAAACCTGAACCAGAACAGAAAACTGAACCAGAACAGAAACCTGAACCAGAACAGAAACCTGAACCAGAACAGAAACCTGAACCAGAACAGAAACCTGAACCAGAACAGAAACTGAACCAGAACAAACTGAACCAGAACAGAACTGACAGAACGAAACTGAACCAGAACAGAAACTGAACCATCACGAGACGTCGGAGGAGGAGCTGTCCGAGGTGCTGAATGTCAAAGGTCTCCTGAAGCTTCCTTCTGTCATCACTGATTTATTTTTACAGGAAAAACTAAATGATTTTCTGTAAAATAAAAAAAAACAATAAAATAAACTCTTACACAGATTGTGTTGCTTTTATTTTGGAGCTCAACCCAATGTTCAAACCTTCAGTGAACAGCGGATCAATAAGCTCTCACGTTAATATTCTGCTTTAACCCTTCGAGCTCCATTCAGCAGCTTCTCATCAGGAGTCATCATGAATTCACTTCATATCATAAACGGGACAGTAAAACAAGAAATGTACCTCATCCTCAAATTCAACTTGTCTCCAGGTTTAATGAGGATGTTGTTGAATATTAATTTTATTTAAAGCAGCCTTGTAAAAACTGTCTTCAGGGTCAATAGAGAGGAATCGATGGGCTCAGAGCCACGTCTGTGGCTCTGAGCCCATAAATCTGTTGTATGAAAATAATATGATAACACCAGACTCCTTCTGTACAGGAGCTTCAGAGCTGCACTGAACGCAGAGGAGAGTTCTTAAATGAAAGTCAAGCTTCTGACTAAAACCTGCTGATTTTCCTCTGACGTCTTTATTTCTATTTTAAGCCTCGTGAACACACGAGTTTCCGTATCTGAATTTTGAAGACGGTTGATAAATCCTCTGCCAGTAAAAGACATATCTCCTGTGAACAGAGCGTCTCAGACTTGAGCGTCACATCCCAGAGCTGCGCTCACTCGTCCGACCTGACTCACAAGAGAGGTGAGATTAACGTCCTGTGAATTCACGCTGAGTCTCAGAAGCTCAGATAAAGTTGAAGCTTCGCAGCGTCTCCAGGTTTGAGTTTTATACTGAAGTAAATCCTCAGTTCGTTATCTCAGTTATCAGCACACGAGGCTGCGTGTTCAAATCAAGTGGACGACCCTGACATATGGACTCAAGCTGCATCAGACGTTTATTCATGGTTTATATGAGCAACAAAGAATTTTTATTGGTGTATCCGATTAATTAATGCTACACATCAGCAAGATGCAATACAGACAGGAACAGTAGGGGGCAGTGTAGGGGCGGACGTGAATTCCACTGTTTTTAGTCACAAAGTGCATATCCAGCTCCGCGTTGTGTGGTGCGCCCTCTAGTGGAGTACTCCTGTAACATGTGTAGATGGTATGTGAACCATCATTTTGCTTCTGGTCGTTTATGAAACAGGAAGTAAATCTGTGGCCTTAGTTTGATTTACTTGATTTCTGAAGAATACATCTTAATTATAGAAATAGGTAAATCAGAGGACTGATATCTATGAGTGAGTTTGATTGAAGCTCTGTTGTCTTGTCGATTTGACTTTTTATTTTAATTTAGTCCCTCCTTACATTTCCTGTCCTGTTTCCCTTTGTTCTGGCAGCATTGGGCCTCCGTACCTTGAACCTCGTATCAGCTGATCATGTTATTGATCCACCTTCAGTCTGAAGCTCACTTCAATCCTCCCGTCACGTACTTTAACACCAGAGAAACAAATTGATGCTTAAAAAAAAATAAAAAATGGACCTGCTGTTTTCTCCCCGTTACCATGGCAACATGGAGAGAGTTAGACCAACAGGCAAAGTGCTTCAGCAGCCAATTACAGAGAGTGTGAGCCACTTCCTGCTGCAGATTCCAGGAGTCAGAGAGTCAGCCAATCAGAACCAGAGAACCGGAGAACCGGAGAACCGGAGAACCAGAGAACCGGAGAACCGGAGAGAACCGGAGAACCGGAGAACCAGAGAACCAGAGAACCGAGAACCGGAGAACCGGAGAACCAGAGAACCGGAGAACCAGAGAACCAGAGAACCAGAGAACCGGAGAACCAGAGAACCGGAACCAGAGAACCAGAGAACCGGAGAACCGAGAACCGGAGAACCGGAGAACCGGAGAACCAGATTCAGAAGCTGCAGGAACATATTGAACTCGTCGTTATATAACCTGATGCAGAGGAATCATGTTTGTGACCATGAAGCTTCTTTATCATAGATGTTTGATGAATCGTGCACAACCTGCTCCACACACACACACACACACACACACACACACACACACACACACACACACACACACACACACACACACACACACACACTCTCGTATATAAGCGACTGGAGAAGTGACTGTGTTACAGTCTGTCTGCATTGCGTCGAACCCCCCACCTCCTCCTCCCTCTCTCTCGCTCTCTCTCTCTCTCTCTCTCTAACCCCCTCCTTCCCTCCTTCCCTCCCTCTCCCTCCTTCCCTCCTTCCCTCCTTCGCTCCTTCCCTCCTCTCCTCCTGCAATATGCTTCTAAATGATCGCAGTCCTCCTCCTCTTCCCCGGTTCTCGGTGTTTTGAGTAGAAAACCCCAGGAGCCGCTGAGCTGTGCTGATGCTGCAGAGTCCGCTCCTCTCTGCTCCCTCCATCCTGCTCCTCTCGCTCCCTCTCTCTCTCTGCGTCCTCCTTCTCTCCAGCATGATTTTCATTAAAAGCTGTCAGTGCGGGTTTTTGCTGCGGAGCCGCGGATCTTCCTCCTCCTCCTCCTCCTCCTTCTCCTCCTCCTCCTCCTCCTCCTCCTCCTGCGGGCTGCTCCGCTCGACGCTGAAAACCAACACCAAGAGGATACGGATGTTGACCAAGACAACATAGTCTATTAATATTTCAGAGATACTGTAAAGCGATATTAGAATTAAAGCCAAGTTGCGGGGCGGACGTTCCACCTCCTGTTCTCCACCTCAGCGCAGGTACGCTTTTATTTGACGTCTCCATCTTTGAGCATCGGATGTTGTGTTTAGACTGAATTCATGTGTTCATGTGTGAAACCTTCATGTGCCCGGACTGTACTTGATGCATGAGTGAAACCTGACGTGCGCGCAGAAGCAGCGCAGCGGCCCCGCAAACTTGATGTATGCGGTAAAAATACAGCAGATGCAGCTGCTGCGTGATTCTGCTGCTGCTGACAAACAAGAAGCTCTGCAGAGGAGCAGGAGGAGAATGAATGAGAACCAGCAGACTGATGGTTTGTTTGTTCCAGGTCAGATGAAGCTGTGAGGGGAGGATGTTCATCTCGGAGATGATGGAGATGATGGTGATGATGGTGATGATGGTGATGATGGTGATGGAGAGGGAGGCTTTGCACAGCTCCTGGTCTCTTTAGGAGCTTCTGCCCTCCGACCTGCCCCACCTCCCTCCCCACTTCCTCACACCACTTCCTCTTCCTGTCTGCCCAACCCCCCCAGGAAGGATGACTGTGGTGTCCACAGACAACATGGATGAGACCTCCACCCTCCCGGGTCATCCACAGGACCTCTACCCGCCCGATGACGACCACGATGACCACGACTGCTGCGAGCGGGTCGTCATCAACATCTCGGGGCTGCGCTTCGAGACCCAGCTCAAAACCCTCGCCCAGTTCCCGGAAACCCTCCTCGGGAACCCTAAGAAGAGGATGCGCTACTTCGACCCCTTACGAAACGAGTATTTCTTTGACCGGAACCGACCAAGCTTTGACGCCATCTTGTATTATTACCAATCCGGGGGACGGCTGAGAAGACCGGTCAACGTGCCTCTGGATATGTTCTCAGAGGAGATTAAATTCTACGAACTCGGCGCAGAGGCTATGGAGAAATTTCGTGAGGACGAGGGGTTTATTCGGGAAGAGGAGCGCCCCCTGCCGGAGAAGGAGTTCCAGCGGCAGATCTGGCTCCTCTTCGAGCATCCGGAGAGTTCCGGCCCGGCGCGGGGGATCGCCATCGTCTCTGTGATGGTTATTCTTATTTCAATAGTCATATTTTGTTTGGAGACACTACCTGAGCTGAAGGAGGACGCCAGCGGCCGCATGCAGGTGGTAGGAAACACGACTGTATTTTATAAACCCAACGTCCTCACGGACCCGTTCTTTGTGGTGGAGACGCTGTGCATCATCTGGTTTTCCTTTGAGTTGATAGTTCGCTTTTTCGCTTGCCCCAGCAAAGCGGCGTTCTTTAAAAACATGATGAACTCTATCGACATTGTGGCTATAATCCCGTACTTCATCACACTTGGCACAGAGCTGGCGGACGACCAAGAGAACAAGGAGGGTAAAGGAGGAGGGGAGCAGGCCACGTCTCTGGCCATTCTCAGGGTGATCCGCCTGGTGAGGGTCTTCAGGATCTTTAAACTGTCCCGACACTCCAAGGGGCTCCAGATTCTGGGGCAAACTCTGAAGGCCAGCATGCGGGAGCTGGGCCTGCTCATCTTCTTCCTCTTTATCGGCGTGATTTTGTTCTCCAGCGCCGTGTACTTCGCAGAGGCCGAGGAGAAGGAGTCGTTCTTCACCAGCATCCCGGACGCTTTCTGGTGGGCGGTGGTGTCTATGACGACCGTCGGCTACGGGGACATGTACCCCGTGACCATCGGAGGGAAGATCGTGGGCTCGCTGTGCGCCATCGCCGGCGTGTTAACCATCGCGCTGCCGGTGCCGGTCATCGTGTCCAACTTCAACTACTTCTACCACCGGGAGACGGAAGGCGAGGAACAGGCCCAGCTGCTCAACGTTAGCAACCAGAACCTGGCGTCGGACACCAACTCGAGTCGCCGCAGCTCGTCGGTGGTCAGCAAGTCGGAGTACATGGAGATAGACGAGGACATGAACAACAGCATCGATAACTTTAGGGAAGCGAACCTTAGAACTGCCAACTGCACGGCTCCGAGCCAGAACTGTGTGAACAAGGGGAAACTTCTCACCGACGTGTGAGGCCGCGTCTGTCGCACCAGTGTAAATACTGTAGAAATATCTGGATGCTTTATCTCCATTGGTGCATTTTATTCTCTTCTTTTGCATAGATACATTCAAACATGTGTGAAGACTCATAGTTTCCAGGCTCACATGGTAAATTTGTACAAGTAATTTCATCCAAAAAAAACTAACAAGGGATTAGTTTGGCAATAGGACAAAGATCGGCAGGTGTCAGGGAAGATTTTTGATAAATTATTCTATTTATTTAGTTGCTTTTACCTTTGAAATCCTTAATTCTGCAAAAAGAATTAAAGCTGAACAACATGTTTTGCACAGGAACGACCAGTTTGTTAGTTTCCATGACCTCCAGAGGTCAGTCCTAAGGAAAGAAGCCTGATAACGTCATGTGACCTTGACCAGGGACAGGGTATTTTTGGCCATGTTGCACGTGGACTTACTTTAAAGTTAGAGTGTTTGAACACAACCTGGTGTTAGCGTCAAAGTCTCAATTTCCTTTTCTCTGCAGCTATTTGTGGAAACAGATAGATGCACCAAAAGGAGCAGAATAAATCATTTAAGAAACAAGCGCTAGTAAACTTGAAGGAACCAATTCAGACAAGATAATGCAAGTGTATATCTGCACAGCCTCTTAACGAGAAGACAATTCCTTCAAAGTGCTTTACATGTGACAAAAAGGCATAAAGAGCAGATACAAGAGACAAAGTGACGTAAAAACACACAAACAGGGTTTAACAACAGTAAAATAGACGATAAAAGCAAGTTTGTGTGATTTAGAAGATTCAAAAGAGAAAAACTAAATGTTTGAATGACCAAAGTGAGGAAGAGAATCTGAATATTCAGAGTCTGATGAATTTATTCACTGTTGAACACAATAATTTATCAGTAAATCTCCTCCACACCTTCCTGGCTTTGTACCACAGACTGGAGCTTTAGGATAAGAAGACGTGCTAATGAAACGAGGCCCAGCTGAGAGTGAGGAACCTGTCGGAGGACGACTCCCGGAGGAGACACGTTGCAGTGGATTACAGTGGACACGTGTTCTTCTGCGGCACATCCAGGGAACTTTTACCTCGACGCCAGATGTTGATTGAAGTGTTTCAGGCACCTTATGAGACACAAAGGAGACGTGTGCCGAGCGGAGGATTATCTGCACTGCTGCTACAGGTCGGCTGGAGGTTCCCTGTACGATGCCATGCAACGCTCCTTTATATAAAAGCATGTGGAGACTCTCTTCTCTCTTATATCGGCATGCACAAGATGTTACCTCATTTTTATTTTTACAGTCCTTTCTTCTTTGACCTTCATCTTCTCCTTTCGGATTTTTTCTCTCATTTGTTTTCACCAAAGTGCACTGCTATTTATTATTGTTTAATTTATTTCAAAGCATTTAAGTGTTGAATGTTAAAAATCATTATGGGAACAGGAACACTTCTTTTTCGAAGATCACGGCATGTCAGAATACTAAAGCATTATGGCCTAATTAGCTATGGTATAGCTACGTATACTCAATGCATGATGTCAGTATTTAATTGCTTGCAGTTGTGGAGGGACCTCGGAGCTGGGGACGATCCTGCTCCTCACTATTGTCAAGCTAACAACAGGATATGGTGCATGACGGAGCTGAAGGCCGGACGGGACAAAAAAGAGAAAAACAACAACAAAAAAATCACAAGAGACAAATCTCTTTAAAAAAAGACATTTCAGAAGTTACATCCTCCTCTTGGGTTTGTTTAAAGCTCTGATCTTTGACGATGAAGTGCATGGGATCATTTGATGTGATTTGTGACCTCGTTTGCCATTTGATCTTTTATTTAAAAAGTTTCAAGAAGGAAAGCAGTAGTGTTTAACAAATTTCAGAGATATTATCTAAAATTAGTTTCTAGTGCCTTCAACCCCGTCTCATTATTGAATTGACTAAAGTGCCTCCCGTTACAACAGAAGACAAAGAGCTTACAGTGTGCAGCTTCACTTCTCCTGCCATCAAGATGCACTACTCCCTGCACATCTGGAAAACAAGAGGGGTCCATGTACACTATGAAAATATTCCTTATTCATGGGCCACAGTTATTGGACCTAACTCCTGGTTGATGACACACGGCTGCGGAGCACGATTAACAGACCGATGCTTTCAAATCAGGAAGTTGAAAAGACAAAGGTTGTTTTCTCACATGTGTGAGTTGGAGATTCTCTGTTTATTTCCTTCAGTATTATAATTGTGACGATGACACGTCACCATCATCGTGGTAGAGACGTCGTAAACGTCAGTGAAGCAAAGTGTGTCACAAACACCGGGAGCCTCCGAATACTTTCAACTTCAAACTCTACATGAATCATGTCGTCCAAACTGAAGCAGACACATGAGTCAGTTGCTGGATCAGCTGTTGTAGCTGACAGATGCTAACTGCGAAGCAATTTACTGAGAAATCTGGTTATTGGCTAATGAAGCTAGCTGTTTTATTAGCCATCTGGCAATTTACCAATTTAAAGTCTTGTCACTGACTTCAGGCCAAAGTAGAAACCGACATTAGCCCCTGAACTAGAAGCTGATAGGAGCCGGTAGCTTTTAACATGATCAACATTTGATTGACAGCAGATTTCTGTTTGAACAGAAGTAAAACTCAGAATCTAAAAGTCTTAAGAGGTTTTGTGTGGTTTGTGACAGCAGCTGAGTGTTGGGTCCTTTGAGCTGTTTGGATTAACATGGTTCAGATCATGTTCTGAAGCTAATTCAGGCTCCTAATTACTGTCTTTACTTCACTTGGACAATTTGAAATGACTAATGGGAGTTAGCTTGGAGAGCTCTGGAGACCTTGGCCCAGTACGTCATTCTGCTGATGGTGCTGGGGACTATTTTCAGTGGTGGATGGATTTGCAGCAGCAGTGTGTGTGTTCATGGTGATGAAGGAGCATGTCACTGATCACTGATCTGTGTTTCTGATATTTGTACTGGATTTCACTCTGTACACGACATTTAAAATGTTAGGAATGTTTTGAAATGTCACCAGATTTATATTTTTTAACGTTAAATATTGTCAGTTGCAAAAACTTGCACATGACCTCAGCGTCCTCAGCTCAACAAACTTAGAGACAGACTCAGATCTGCAGCGTAATCAGCAGCAACAGCTTCTCCTGCTCTCGCTGCCGGAGGCGACTGTGAGCTGAGCTGAACAGCGCCCCCTGGCTGCTCTCAACACTGCCACTGTCTGGTTACTGGGACCAATATCTTCTGCTGAATATCAGATCTGCTCTCTGTAGAATCCTCTGGACACATGCTAATATGTGTGGGTCACAAACACGAGTCTTGAGTCACGAGCTGTTTTGTGGTTCATCTCCCTCACTGCTGCTGCTTCTCAGAAAGAGCTGCAGTGACGTGTGATCCCGACTCGGCAGCTCAGCGATCGAGGCTGAAGAAATGAGACAATAAGAGATTTGAAGGATGCTGCTGCTGTGCAGAGATGTGATGGACGTGAGGGTCGGTGTTTCCTCTGCAGAGCTGCTGAACATCACCACAGGCGCTAGTCTCTCTACACGCCTGCAAAATGGCGCTGCTGCTGCTGCTGTGTTGTTTTGCAGTGAGAGCGGAGCACATGTCTGTGTGAGGGAGTTTCCTGTGGACGACGAGACGATGGAATCACTGACCCTGAAGCTGCTGAGACACTCAGTGCTCACTGAGGCTGACGTGAACTAAAGGAATCCACATTGAATGTGCTTTAGTGTCTTACATTTCCATTTTGTGCAAATCACTGCTGGAGTGAAACTGTCTCTTATGTGTTCATCCTGAATGTTCCACATTTTCATGGTGCTCACTTTTATCAACGTGACCTTTTAATTCACCTCTGACTTCTCTAAACTCAAGTAGGGATTTGTTTACAGGGAGGACATCTTTATTTCTTAACCTATCGGATTAGTAAGAAGATGAGCTCTAATGACTTGTTGCTCCTGGAGGTTTTTTCAGTGGTGTCATATAATTCTTTCTGTGCTGAAGTTGATACAAAACTGAGGATTTGAATTGTTCCGTAACAGAACTATTATCACATGACCTCATGTAGAGGGTCCAAAAGATCTGGAGGACCACTTCTCTCTGGATCCGTCCTGCAGCTTGTCTGTGCGGAAGCTTATTATGAACAATGGTTGTATTTTGTTTGGTGACCCCTAGTGGCTGCAGTTGTTATGACAGGAGCAAAGAGGGAAGTCAGGTGACATTGTGTATCCGCGACTGTTTCCCAACGTTAACCACGTTTTGTCACGTAACCATGGAAACACACATCCTGTGAAATCTGTAAATCCTGTGAAGCTGCTGTGAGTGATTGACGTCATCGTGCATGTTCATCTCAACTGGGACGTGTGGTTTGACTGGTTTTACTGGCCAGTGCAATGAGAATCAGCTGTGTGTCATCAACCTGTTGAAAAGGCCCATTCTACAAACTGCTGTTGAACGTGTGATGAAAAAAATCCCTTTAATCAAAGAAGTAAAGAATAAAACCAGGTGCTACGTGTTCAACACGTTCCACAGGAGGGCAAATTAGAAACTTCACATTTTCTTGACAACTCTTTCAAATTCGTGACTCGAATCCACATCAGGGTAGTCGGCCGTCTTGTGGTTTTAATTTCTGTCTGTTCACATTCGTGGTGTTTTCACTGTAGAACACTGAAGGGACCAAATAATGTTTTCTAGTCGTTTCTTATCATCAGAGCAGCTCAACGGACGAAGATTCACAAAACAGGAACCGTTTTGTAGATGGACGCTCGTGTGTCATTTCTTTTTTAGAAAATCATTTTGTTTGATATGCAGCAAACAGGGGAAATCACTGGCCCTTTCAAATTAAAGTCCAGGATTTTTATTTACACAGAATATTGTCATTTTACAAGCTTTCAACTGCCAAGTGTCAACTGCTGAATCGATTTCTCCTCGTGTGATTTATCTCTGATCGGCTGCATATCAACCACTTCTCCTACACGTGTTCTGTTCACAGGATATTTGGAAAATCATTTTTCATTGTTGACATGTGTGATCAATGTAGAGTTGAAGAAAAGATTGTAGGAATCACTTAAATCACTTAAAGCTGCATTAGTTGATTTTAGCAAACCTGTAAATGGAAGAACCGGGAAATTCATCAATCAATTGAAAAACTATAAGAGTAAAAAAGATTAGTGCAGCTTTAACTGACACTTTTATTTCAGCATTTCAGAGAAATTCTGAAAAAAAGAAACTGTGCATCGTGTTTCACAAGTTTTCAAAGTGAAGTTTTTTTAAATGTCACAACTCTGATGATGATGATGATGATGATGATGATGATGATGATGATGATGCACAGACGAATTTCAGGTATGAAAATAGTCTTGAGGTGCAAAGACAAAGTGACGTCTCATCGTGCACGAGGGACATGATCATATCATTAAAATAAATGAGCGCTGCTGCGATGAGACGTCATCATCAGTGTTATCGTCGCTCCACGGTTTCTCTCTTCAGAACATCGTTTTTTTAAGGCTCTATTTTTAGCCGGAGGTTTATTTCGGGACTCGCTGGTTCAGTTCGTCTGTTCCCTCTCGTCCGAACTCACCGTGAGAAGCCAAAGTCTCGTCCTGACCACGACGACTGAAACAAGAAAAGAGAATAAATGAATATGTAAAAAATGAAATGTGCTCATCACTGGGTTGTTTAAAACCCCGGAGTCGCTCACTTTGCAGTCCACTCTCTTTCTTCATGGTTCTCGCTGCCGTGCGCAGTGTCTGTCATCTGTTGGTGAGGCATCATCGTCTGTAACCTATGCAAGGTTAGTCGACAAGTTATGTCCATTCTGACGTCATCATATTACAACAGTTTCAATAAATTTTGAAAGATATGACTCTGCTGTTTGTTGATTATTGAAGGTTCAAGGTGGAAACTGTTGTAACTGTAAAATGTTTTCATGCTCTAATCAAACATGTCCTCAGACTGTCCGTCGCTGCAGCTCCTCTCTTCAGCCTCTGTCTCACTAGGTCTTAGCTCCTGTCTCTTTAAGACCCCCCCTCCTGAAAGGCCCTGCTCTGATTGGTCAGCTGGTTCCCTCTGTTGTGATTCTGTGTGTTTACACCTGAACTGTCATGTGGTCAACAACCATCCAATTACATTCTTCATGCAGGTGCAACAACAGTCGTCGTGTTTTAATCCAAGACAAAGACCTGCGTGGACAATCTGTGCAGGTTGGAAAAGGTGTTTCACAGAATCCAAGCAGAAGATTCACACTTTCCTCTGATTAGATGCAGAAACGCTTCAGGACGACACCAAGTCGAAGTCCAGGAGCAAACAAACGCTGGAGCACAACAGCAGCACGTGTAAATGTGACCTTACTAAAATAGTCTGGCATGTGAAGCAGCTCGGTGTCAGGACACGCTGACCCGGGCCGACTGCACCGGCATGATCACTGACACGCCACAGGAAGAGCAACAGACTCTAATGTGGAAAATAAATAGATCAGTTTCTGATCCAGTCAAAGAACCAAGAACTCATTAATGATTCTTTAAGCTTCCACCATCAATTATTCAGAAACTGAGTCGTCCTCAACACGTCCCTGTTGGATGAGGAGGAAGTAGAGAAGTAAAGAACAGAAGAAGAAGAAGGGGAGGCGGAGTTAAGGACGTGTTGCTCTGGATGTTGTCTGGAACTCTGTGAGGTCATGTGACGTGTTCCCAGGTGAGTTTCAGTGGACGGAGGTTGTTTCTGTCACGAAGCTGAACCACAGTGTGGTGAGGGGCCGGTTCTCCGGTTCTCCGGTTCTCCGGGGCCCTCGGCCCCTCGCTGGTCTGGTGGAGGCAGCTGCAGCGCGGCGATGCAGCGTGAGGCCTCTCAGTGTTGTTGTGCAGCTCTTGTGTCTGTTGAAGCTGTTTCCGTCGTATTCTTAGCTCAGTGGAGAATCTGCTGTGACTCAGTGTGTTCTCTGCAGCACGGCTCCACAGCTTCTCCCCGTGTGGAGACCAGGCTTTTAAAGAATGAAGCTGCACACGTATGAGCTGCAGCAGCGTCACGCCTCATGGTTTCTCACATGCACATGTTGTACAGTTCTTTCTCATCTACGTGTGAAGCTGTTCTCAGTTCTCTCCTCAGCATCTGAATCCTGTTGATTTTTCTGTTTTTCACAGGGAGGATTTTTGTTTGTATGAATCATAGTGAGGCTGCTGCAGCACTGCAGTGCTACAGTAGATGTTAGTGAGACTCATGAGAGAGGCAGCCCAGGGCAGAGAGCATGTTGGGTGAGTGTGGGTGGACGAGAACACAACACACAGAAAGATCAGGAAAACGGGAAGAGGAGGAGAAGCTGTTTCAGACCTGCACTGAAGTCCTGACATGTTCCTGACGTGTTCCTGACGTGTTCCTGACGTGTTCCTGACATGTTCCTGATGTGTTCCTGACATGTTCCTGACGTGTTCCTGACATGTTCCTGACGTGTTCCTGACATGTTCCTGACGTGTTCCTGACGTGTTCCTGACAGGTTCTGGAGGTTCTGTATGTTAGAACAAATGTCTGAGTCCGTGTCTCTTTTGACCTGTGTCACATCCTTCCAGCAGCTCTGTAGAAATCTGTTGTGTAGTTTTTGTGTGATGCTGCTGACTAACAAACAAACGCTGGTAACACATTTGGAATCTGTGTGTTGCTCAATGCTCAGCGACACCACCTGAGTTTGTGAAGCTGGAAATCGTTCACTGGGTTCAGGTGGATGCATCATTGGCACAAGCTGCCAACACCCACTTCACCCGCCCACGTGCAAGGCATCATCCTCCATCTCGCTCATACAGTCTAACCTCACGGCCCGGCCGTCTCCTCGAGTTTCATTTTCCACTGCAGCGTTCCAACTCTTACCTGGGGGCAACGCCTGCGTCCATATGGACTCACAGCGTGAAGAGGCCACGGCCAGATCAGGAGGCTTCTGAGGGACAGAGGGAGGGAGAGAGGGAGAGAGAGAGGGAGAGAGAGAGAGAGAGGGAGAGAGAGAGAGAGAGAGAGAGAGAGAGAGAGAGAGAGAGAGAGGGAGAGAGGGAGAGAGGGAGAGAGAGAGAGAGAGAGAGAGAGAGAGAGAGAGAGAGAGACAGAGAGAGAGGAGAGACAGAGAGACAGAGAGAGAGAGAGAGAGAGAGAGAGAGAGAGAGAGAGGGAGAGAGAGAGGGAGAGAGAGAGAGAGAGAGAGAGAGAGAGAGAGAGAGAGAGAGAGAGAGAGAGAGAGAGAGAGGGAGAGAGAGGGAGAGAGGGAGAGAGAGAGAGAGGGAGAGAGAGAGAGAGACAGAGAGAGAGAGAGAGACAGAGAGACAGAGAGAGAGAGAGAGAGAGAGAGAGAGAGAGAGAGAGAGAGAGACAGAGAGAGAGAGAGAGGGAGAGACAGAGAGAGAGAGAGAGACAGAGAGAGAGAGAGAGAGGGAGAGAGACAGAGAGGGAGAGAGGGAGAGAGAGAGAGGAGGTCAGGAACAGTTTCCTCTACACTAAGATGAAACCCACAGTTTCACTGGTTATTCGCAGCAGTGATGATAACAGCACATATTAATATGACATCATTCATCCATTGTTCAGAGCACATGTTCACATTGAGAAGACGAGGCCCTCTAGTGGCTGTGTGAGGGATCAGTGGAGCCACACGAGTCAGTAACTGATCAGACGTCAGCTTCATCTCTTTCCACAGACTGTAAATAAAGATGGACGACACGTCTCCTCTTCCTGACGTCAAACCAGATCCTCTCATTTTAAAAACACTGAAACGAGTTAATTCACGGAGGAGCACAGGGAATATTTGTGTTTCCATCCCTCCCTCGGTGACGTTAACACAAGGCGACAGGAACAAACGTGTGTGCAGACAAACAAAAGCAACACAAGTGGACAGGAGCGTCCCACAGGGAGCGGACCCCTGAGCGGAGGAGCTGGAGTCAGTGGGCAGCCTGGTGGACGGAGCTGCTGGTGTCCTGTTCCCGTCATGGATCATATGAGCTCATTAAATATTCACATCTGCACTTTCTTGAGTCCTGGACTGTAGCAGCAGAGTAAGAGGAGACGTCTCAGAGGGTCAGCGACCTTCAGCCGACTGGACGTCTGGACCCTAAACTGCCTTTCAGCTCCTGGCTCTGATTCCTGTGTCAGGTTTCCTTTGTGTGAGAGTTCAGTGATTTCTGGAACAAACTCAGACACAAACAAAGACAGAGAGGAAGTGAAGATGCTTTAATAATGAAAACAGAACGACAAGGACACTGAGCGACAAACAGGAAACACAACAGCGACAGTGACAGATACAAACTGATGTTTCACCTGCTGCCATCAGATCGTCTTCACCTGAGATTCGTCAGCAGCAGATGAGCGTTCGGTCGTCTCCTCTAGTTTCTACAACACGAGTCTCACATTCACAACCTGTCATCAGCTTGATATGAACTTCATATGAACCGAGGAGGCTGAGGATCTGCATCAAACTGTACAAACTTATTTTTACACCGAGATATTTGTTGCAGCTGCTCCAGGAATTCTCGAGTTTATCTCCGACCTCTCATCCATCAGGTGTGTCAGAGATTTGCTTCAGGACTGTTTGTGTAATCCTGCTGACAAACACACACACGTGTGGAGACGCTGCCTCCTCGGCGTCCGGGTCGTGTGTCGTGTGTTTGTGGTTTTACACCTCAGCAGCGATCAGGAAGTCGTCCGCTGGCGGCAGGACGAGACTAAATGATTGATACCAAACAAAGCTCTTTAAATCAGGCCTTTAAATGATGGATGATACACACACACACACACACACACACACACACACACACACACACACACACACACACACACACACACACACACACACACACACACACACACACACACACTCCAGTTACAAGGTGCAAAGTGCAAAACCCAACAGCTGATTCAGTCACTTGAGACTGTGTGTTTGTGTGTTTGTGTGTTTGTGTGTTTGTTGCGACACAGTTACACAACAAACTCAGAGCTGCTTACTGAGCAACAACAGTCCAACACTAATATGAACTCGAGCACCAACATATAAAAGGAGTTAAGAACATTTCCTGCAGAACAACATTTAACAAACTGTGTGTGAGAAGATGAGACGGAAATAAAAAGAGAGGAATTTACTGTTGTAGTTGTGCGAACATAGTTCGTCCACTAGGGGGCAGATGAGGCACAGATATTCCCTGGAGAAAATCCAGATTCACAATCTGAAGTAAACATGGAGACAAGAGGAGGATTGAGATTATTACAGTGAGGAGAACTGTGATCATCACCATAGCTTCAATATACTAAATACATTGAGATATTGATGATATCATTTGTTCAGGAAAACAAAGAACTTGATGTCTTGTGTGAATCAAATGCTTCAATGAATAATATCACTCCCATGAATAAAGACACGATTTGAAGATGAAGATTCATCAAGTCATTCAGGAACATTTGTTTTTTTTGTATTTGAACATATGTGGAGCAAGAAAAACTTTATTCATTCTACAAAGAACATGATGTTATTTTCAATAGATCAAACATCTTGTGTTTGTAAAATTCAATAACTGATAAATGTCAGATTTATGTTCTATCTAACAGTTGTCATCGATTATGCAGATTCAGTTTGGGTTATTCCTGATTCCTGAGTTTCTAACGACCACATTATGGAAAGTGTATCGCGGTGCGTTCACCTCGTCCTCTGGCCGTCCGGCCTCCAGGTCCTGGACACGAGCCTGTCCTCTTTACCCTCTGTCTCTGGTTTGCTTGGCGTTGTCTCACCGCCCTGCAGCGAGGCCGTCCACGGGACAGGACGACGTGTCTTTAACTCGCACTGACAGCGGTTACTGGCTTTCTGCTTGTGTAAGTGCACATACTGTAAGAATCTGACTGCCTTTTAAGGCCGGAGACAGAAGTCTAAAAATAGCTGCTATGAATAATACGTCAAAACAATGGTCTTCAGGACAAAAGGACAGTTTGGAGGATTGTCTTCAGAGGACAGAAGAGCTGAATGAGCTGGTGTCACCTTAACGTCAGCAGAGGACAGGACTGAGTCAGTGGCTGAGGAAGGTCGTCCAAATGAGACGCTTCACTTTTTAAAATAATAGAACAAGGAACATGTGAGGAACACGTCAGGAACACGTCAGGAACATGTGAGGAACACGTGAGGAACATGTGAGGAACACGTCAGGAACATGTGAGGAACACGTCAGGAACATGTGAGGAACACGTCAGGAACATGTGAGGAACACGTCAGGAACACATCAGGAACATGTCAGGAACATGTCAGGAACACGTGAGGAACACGTGAGGAACATGTGAGGAACACGTCAGGAACATGTGAGGAACACGTCAGGAACACATCAGGAACATGTCAGGAACATGTCAGGAACACGTGAGGAACACGTCAGGAACACGTCAGGAACACGTGAGGAACACGTGAGGAACATGTAGGGAACATGTGAGGAACACGTCAGGAACACGTGAGGAACATGTGAGGAACACGTGAGGAACATGTGAGGAACATGTGAGGAACACGTGAGGAACATGTCAGGAACATGTCAGGAACATGTGAGGAGTTCATGTCTGAAAACACCACAAGAAGGTTTAATTTACATCAAACACAATCTAATATTCTCCAAAATGTCAAACTGCTCTTTTTTAAATAAAGTAATATTCAAACAGATAAAGTCAGATCTGATCTTAAATAAACACATAAATGAAATACCCTCAAACCCACCACCAGGCCTCCGGCTCCCCCCTGTGGCCGCTCCTCAGCACCACACCTTGACGTTTTCTATGAAAGAACACAGAGACATTCTGGAACACACAATCCTTCACCGTGGGGGGGATGCTGTGTTCACATGGAGACGAGCCCTGGCAACAGGCAAATGCTACTGTGTGTTGCCATGGTAACCCACCAACCGGTGAGAGGAAGAGAGGCGGAGATGTCAAAAGACCGAGGGAGGAGAAAACGAACAGTGAAGAAACGACGGATAAGAGAGGAAGTGAAACGATGGAAGAGAGAAATCCCCCCCGGTGTTCGGGAGTATTTATAGACGATAAGAAAAATACAATCTGATAAAAAAAACAAAGACGCTGGTTGTTAAAAATAAGGCCAAGAAAATCCTCCGGGCCGCGTTTGGTGCTACAACCGTTTGAGTCCAGTTCACTTGTTCTTTCTTCCGTCTCGCCCCCCGAACTGAGTCACGTCCCTGATGTTTGACCTGTTTAATGAGAGATAAAGTAGGACAGTCTTCTCCTGCTGGCTCCTCTCAAACTAATTCAGCTCCCGCCCACAAACAACAAACCAGGACCACGAACATCTGACCTCTGCAGACGGCTCGTTGTTCAGTGACGGAACACGTTTCATATACAACGTTAAATGAAGACATGAGCCCGACTCTACGTTTACAGAGATGAATTGATCCTGGACGTTTTTAAATCATCTGCTGACATGGAGGAGGCGGGGTTTATGACCTATACTGCAGCCAGACACCAGGGGGCGATCAAGACACTTTGGATTAACTTTGGGAGCCATGATGTCGTCCATCTTTGTTCACACTCTGTTGTGTGTGTTGTTAGAATCTGTGATTCAACTTCATAATTTCATCAATAACCGTTTTTAGACTCTAAAATTATAAATATCACGTTTAACACGTTTGTTATTAAACAGTGAAACTGAACCAAGTGAAAGAGAAGAAACGAGGAGCTGAAAGGGTAAGAAACATATGATTATATAATATTATTATAATTATTATTATAACTTCACAACCTGCTCCTGAAAATCTATAAGATCATAAAACATTTAAAGCTACAAATGTGAAGTTAAAGAGTCCGTTTAGGCAAATGACTCCAGAGCCCACGGAGACACACACACACACACACACACACACACACACACACACACACACACACACACACACACACACACACCCCAGGAGAGAAACAAGAAAAGGAAGCACAGATTTTTTGTGCATGAGGAAACATTGTCCTGCAAATGTAATTCACAACCAGAGTGAGAACACACACACACACACACACACACACACACACACACACACACACACACACACACACACACACACACACACACACACACACACACACACACACACACACACACACACACACACACTCACAGGTTTAGCCTCCCTTTCTTCTCACTGTGTTCCGGCTGCATTCAGAGTCATTATATAATTTCTCTTTCACATCATGTGGAACCTCGGGGGACTCGACCATCACGTCCTGTTTCTAACAAACTCAAACTTACACATCATCACACATCAAACACGGATTTAAATATGTTCAGAACCATTTCACACGCTCTCACCTCGTTTCGTAACGTTTCCGGTCTCAAACATGATGAAACTTTTAGTCCGAGCTTCTGATTCGTACGTCACAGGAGCAGGTCACCAGATCTTCATCCCAGTTTCCCACCACTCAGGATCTACTGGTCCTCAGGTTTCATGGGAAGAAGAAACCACACATGAGCTTTTATATGAAATGATAAGAGATGTTTTAGCTTTTGTTTCTACTATGAGAGGAAATTTAATATAAAAGATGGATGTTTTAAACATAATAAATATCATTGTGTTCACTGAGATGATGTAAGTCACTCTTTATCTGCCATACCCTGATGTTCTGGTAATTGGTTGTGTTTGTCCCTCCAGGCTTCCATACACAGCCAAACATAAAGAGAAGAAGAATAAAGTCAGTTCTTCATCATATTGATCATTTAAGTGGCTGCTTGAAGACAGTTATCGATCCACTCAGACAATCACTCATTGATCTCATTGTGTTATTGGCTCTTAACCCAATAAAGCATCAATTGATTCAGACGAGGATCCTGACAAATGTTCAAATGATAAATGTATTGACATAGACTAAAGCTCTTTTTACTCGTATAGACACAGATTCTATACACAACACTTTGAATATCACACACTGTCACGCAGCGGAGGAGGGTTAGGATCCGGGATCAAACCCCCGACCCTCTGGTCAGTGGACTAAGTATAAATGAATTAGCTGATATCAAACACTTCATTATAATTAATAAATATAAATTCTGATTTCTGACCTCAGAACCTCAACAGCACCACCAACAGGCTAAAGACTGTAACTGACCACAGCACTGTACATTACTCTGTACATATCTACAATATGCATTGTGTGTATGGATTGAATATGTTAAGGCTTAAATGTGTACACAAACACACACACACACACACACACACACACACACACACACACACACACACACACACACACACACACACAAATAACACACTCATGCATGTCATGAGAGAGGTGCAGGAGGGGGTGAGAGAGCAGTCATCGTGTGTGTGTGTGTGTGTGTGTGTGTGTGTGTGTGTGTGTGTGTGTGTGTGTGTGTGTGTGTGTGTGTGTGTGTGTGTGTCTGTGTGTGTCTGTGTGTGTCTCTGTGTGTGTGTGTGTGTGTGTGTGTGTGTGTGTGTGTGTGTGTGTGTGTGTGTGTGTGTGTGTGTGTGTGTGTGTGTGTGTCTCTGTGTGTGTCTGTGTGTGTCTGTGTGTGTGTGTGTGTGTGTGTGAGGCACAGAGCTGAAGACTCTTAATACCTCACTTTTCCTAATGCTTTTCACTCTTAATACCCTCGTCTGAGAGAGAGAGGGAATGAGGACGAGCGACATACACTCCCAGTGAGAGGGGGGGGGAGAGAGAGGATCTGTCTGGGGATTTGGACAGCTGTCAATTAAAATCCCTCGACACAATCCACCCCCACCTCCCCATCACACTGAACCATCGCTCTGCTCAACGGCACTCCTGACAGCACAAACACACACACACACAGACAGACAGACAGACACACACACACACACACACACACACACACACACACACACACACACACACACACACACACACACACACACAATGACTGCTCTCTCACCCCCTCCTGCACCTCTCTCATGACATGCATGAGTGTGTTATTGTGTGTGTGTGTGTGTGTGTGTGTGTGTTGCAGCCAAGCAGGCTGAGGCTGTGGTTAATATTTCTCTGAGGCTGTAATCCCCTCTCTTTCCCTGCAGCCTTTGTTGAGTTATTGTAGCTTTGGTTGTGTATGACTGTGTGCGTGTGTGTTTGTATGTATGTGTCTGTGTGTGTGTGTGTGTGTGTGTGTGTGTGTGTGTGTGTGTGTGTGTGTGTGTGTGTGTGTGTGTGTGTGTGTGTGTGTGTGTGTGTGTGTGTGTGTGTGTGTGTGTGTGTGCATTGTTAATATCCTCTGATGCTGCTGTGAACAAGCAGAGATTTTCTTTTTGTATCTGGTGATCTGGGCTCCTGAGGGCTGTTGAACACATGCAGACACACTGAGGTGGGTATGATGGAGGAGGGGAAGCCCTGCTCAGACCTGTGTGTGTTTGTGTTTGTGTGTGTGTGTGTGTGTGTGTGTGTGTGTGTGTGTGTGTGTTGAGGAGGTGGGGTCCTCAGGCTGCATGTTAAAGCTGGAGGTGTGATTCGTGACCAGTGGAGGCCGATGATTAGCCCACAGTTCTTCCAGTCGGAGTTATTTTCCAGTTCAGTGCTCATTCAGTACAAACACACACACACACACACACACACACACACACACACACACACACACACACACACACACACACACACACACACACACACACACAGAGATGTACTTCTACAGTTGTGAGGACCCTCATTGGCATAATAATAAATCCCCTGTGGCCGACATGAACCTGAATCTCCGACGTGGTTTCACTGGGAGAAACGTTCAGGTTGAGTTGAAACCATCGATTTGACCTTGAAGTCATTGTTCAGGAAAATCATGATGATGTTAAATATGAAAAAATTCAAATAATTATATGAAAATAATTTAGTTTGAAACCAAAAAATAAATATGATTCATGGTTCAATAGATGTATTATTATTATTATTGTCATATTATTCGTCATTGTCACATATTGTCCCTACTAGTAACACAAATACTGTTGTGTATCAGAGAGCTGGATTATGTCACAATGTGACACAACACCACGATATGAGAAGAGACAACACAATGAAATAACACAACGTGTCTTTATGTACGACGTGAGAAAATATGACATAAGACAACATGACACGTGACGCAATGTGACGTGATGTCATGAGATGAGACGACATGACACATAATAACATTCGTCTGCATCTGGGAAACTACACGTGATGTCAAACGCTCAAAAACACATAAAGTTATGACTAATATTAATTTGTAAAACTAATTATTAATCAAACTACAGCAAAGCAGTTGAATGTGGGCTGTTCAGGGGCCTCGTGATGTCTGGGCCCTCAGGTTCCCCAAAGTCTGACATTGTGTGAACTGACCCTTTAAGTGATGTCTCCGCCGGTCCTCACAGAGATAGAAATGAGAGGAAACACACTCATGAGGAGGAGGAGTGGAGCCCATTTTAAAGAGCGGCCATCTTGGCTCTGGTGGTCGGTTCTCCAGAGGTTGAGCTCAGACGGTTTCTCTGCAGGACGACGGCCCGCAGACGCCAGGACGAGGAGCGAGGACGTCACGTGACCGGGCCGCCCTCACGCCATGGAGACCGCTTATTTTTACACTCAAGTGGTTTCAGATTTTCCCGAGTGTGAATCCGAACGAGCTGCAGCTTCACATCGAATGAACGTTGCGCTTGTTTGGGTTGAAGCTGAACTCGGCCTCCTCCTACACACGAGCATCTGTTCGACCGCTCGCCGACAAATCGCACCAATCACCAATCATACTTTAGAAAGATGTCCTCTCCCTAGCAACGCTGCCTCGACCTCATCAAAACACACAGAGTGTTTTAAATCCCTCCTCGGCTATATTTCACGGCATCGGTTTACAAATCCATTTAGCAGCATCTGTGATCGTGCATTAAAGCTGCAGGAGGAAACTGTTACTTTAAATGACTGGCACGCATGACGTGGTGTCCTTGATTTTCCTGCTTGCACATGTCCTCTCTGTGTGTTATTATGCAGGCATCTGCTGTCAAGACTTCTTAAACTCATCGCAGCGTTCCTCCCGCTCTCCCCTCCACGCCACTCTCTCCATGCAGCCGCCCTGAGCCCAAAAACACACACACACACATTCCCCACACAGACGAGTGCATGCAGAGTCAAACACGGCGAGGACACACACACAGATATGATGATGATGATGATGATGATGATGATGAGGATGATGATGATGTTGGTGAAGCGCCCTGAGGCGTTGGAGGTCTGACTCAGGCCTACTGTTCGCCTCGCAGCTCCACTCGTCTCCTCACATGCACCAAATCTGACATTTCACTGCTACTGTAACAACGCCTGCTAATAATGCGAACCTGCGCTCGCTCTGCTGCCGCGGCAGGTGCAGGACACGGACCTTCACCTTCACGTTGGTCGTCTTCCCTCAATGTGCATGTTGATGCCAGCTGGTGTCTGCGTGGTCAATAGGAAGCTTCCTCCTGCAGATGATTAGCTTAGCATAAAGACTAGAAACAGGTGGAAACAGCTAGCGTGGCTCCGTTCACAGGTCAGAAAATCCTCATTGTGTTTCCTGTGCACTCTGATCTGATCCGTCCAGCTCACGTCACGTCCATTAAACAACAGAAACACACATTAGAGGCACAATAAAAGACGTTTTCCATCAGTGAAGCTGAGTTCTTGTGTTTTCTTGCTTCTCCATGGGTCTCGTCTTCACTGCGTCCACACACATTGAGGTGATGACCACTTCCTGTGGCTACTTGCTAACAGCTGCTAGCTGCTGCTGGTTTGGAACAGTCACATGAGATTTGTATTATTTACACACACACAGTGGTTGAAGCTGCGTCTTTGTAAACGTCCTGGAAACAGGAAACAGGAGATGTTTGACTGACGAGGTGCGAAAACACAACAGTTAGAAATAAGAAGTGTGTGATTGTTGTTGGTCTGTGGTTTGTGTCTGTGGTTTGTGAGCTCTGACCTTCAGTGGAGGGAAGCTGTTGATTGGTCTCTGCTTGGGAAACACTACAAAAGCCTGTTGTTGTTATCAGCAGCAGCAGCAGCAGCTCGGAACTCTGCCTCTGTAATTACACAGCTAATTTGTGAGCTGCAGTTGTTATGGATGCTGGTTGTTACGGTTACCTGTTGTTATGGTTACCGTTTCCCTCTCCAACTGGCAACAAGGCCTCAAGTACCACAGAGTGGGGCGCACACACACACACACACACACACACACACACACACACACACACACACACACACACACACACACACACCAGTTTTCCTTCAATGAACTACCTGATACTTTATGTTTCTACTCAGGTAGA